>NC_140999.1:4878865-5000920 GCF_052327205.1 Somniosus microcephalus
TTGTGGGAGAGAAAATGTTCTGTAGCCATCCTCGACCTCTGATGCGTGAGGCGCGGAGGTCTCCTAATTGAGGTTCCTTTTATAAATCGAAGATGTTCAGTTCCCTTGGTGTCTCACTGGGTAAATGTGCAGCTCTGTATCGTGCAAGCCTGCAGAATCGCAGCTTCCACCCTAAAACCTGAGCTAGATCAGGTACCAACTGAGATGCTAAAACTAGGTTGGTATTTCCTTGAGTTTAGAAGGTTTAAGGGTGATCTGCTCAAGGTGTTTAAAATGATAAAAGCATTAGATAGGGTGGATAGAGAGAAACTATGTCCTCTGGTGGGGGGAGTCCAGAACAAGGGGGCAGAACCTTAAAATCAGAGGGGAGTGTCCAAAACAAGAGGCCATCAATATAAGACAGTCACTAATAAATCCAATAGGCAATTCAGGAGAAACGTCTTTCCCCAGAGAGTGGTGAGAATGTGGAACTCACTACCACAGGGAGTGGTTGAGGTGAATAGTATAGATGCATTTAAGGGGAAGCTGGATGAACACATGAGGGAGAAAGGAATAGAAGGATATGGTGATAGGGTGAGATGAAGAGGGGTGGGAGGAGGCTCGAGTGGAGCAGAAACACCGGCTGATCTTCGACCTCAACTCCTGATCCCCATATCCCCCTTGATGCCCCTCGTGTCAAAAAATCTATCGATCTCGGCCTTGAATATACTCAACGACTCAGCATTCACAGCCCTCTGGGGCAGAGAATTCCAAAGATTCACAACCCTCTGAGTGAAGAAATTCCTCATCTCAGTCCTAAATGGCCGACCCCTTATCCTAAGACTATGCCCCCTAGTTCTAGACAGGGGAAACAACCTCTCTGCATCTACCCTGTCAAGCCCTTTAAGAATCTTATACGTTTTAATGAGATCACCTCTCATTCTTCTAAACTCTAGTGAATACAGGCCTAGTCGACCCAATCTCTCCTCATACGACAGTCCTGCCATCCCAGGAATCAGTCTGGTGAACCTTCGTTGCACTCCCTCTATGGCAAGTATATCCTTCCTTAGGTAAGGAGACCAAAACTGCGCACAGTACTCCAGGTGTGGGCTCACCAAGGCCCTGTATAACTGTAGTAAGACATCCTTGCTCCTGTACTCAAATCCTCTTGCAATGAAGGCCAACATACCATTTGCCTTCCTAACTGCTTGCTGCACCTGCACGTTTGCTCTCAGTGACTGGTGTACAAGGACACCCAGGTCCCTCCAGGAATATGTCCAGACGGAGTCGGTGACCCCTCTGATTAGCCCAGACTTCAGCAGCTGGCCTGGGTTCTGTGTCTCAGTGGCTGACCGCCCGTGGGAGAGCGAGAGTCAGGAAGGAAACATGCAGGGAGCGCGGGGCAAGCACATTTCCTGCATTTTAATTATCTGATTAGCAGTTAAGCAGGCCCCCAGATTAAATTGCTGCTTTTCCTGGTATCATTGGCTGCTGCCGAGGGTCCAGGCAGCTTTCTCATAACGAGACATAGGTCGTGTCCGTCATAGGTTAATGTGATGCTGCAAAAACACTGGCTCAGGAAATCAACCTTCCTCTCTATTTATTTTCCTCTCTTTTTCTTTGCGTTTCTCGTGCTCTCTCTCTGGTTGTTTTACAGTCTCTGTCTCTCTCTGTCTCGCACCATCTCTCACTCTGTGTGTGTGTCTCTCTGTCGCTCTCTGTCTCTCTCTGTCTCGCACCATCTCTCACTCTGTGTGTGTCTCTCTCTCTGTCGCTCTCTGTCTATCTCTGTCTCGCACCATCTCTCACTCTGTGTGTGTGTCTCTCTGTCGCTCTCTGTCTCTCTGATTGTTTTACAGTCTCTGTCTCTCTCTGTCTCGCACTATCTCTCTCACTCTGTGTGTGTCTTTCTCGCTCATTGTTTCACAGTCTCTATCTCTCTGTTTCTCTCTGTCTGTCTCATTGTTTCAGACTCTGTCTTGCACCATCTCCTGTCTCTCTTGCTGTCGCTCTCTGTCTCTCTTTCTCTCTGTCCCTCTGTCTCTTTGTCTGTCTGTCTCTCTCTCTCATTGTTTAACAGTCTCTGTCTCTCTCTGTCTCATACCATCTCTCTCACTGTGTGTGTGTGCGTCCCTCTCGCTCTTTCTCGTGTGTGTCTGGGGTCAGTTTTGATCACCAGCGTCTGGCATTAACAAGGCATTAAACCGAGGCCCCGTCTGCTCCCTCAGGTGGGCGTGAAAGACCCCACGGCCACTATTTCGAAGAAGAGCTGGGGAGTTCTCCCCAGTGTCCTGGGGCCGATATTTATCCCTCAATCAACATCACTAAAACAGATTATCTGGTCATTTATCACATTGCTGTTTGTGGGAGCTTGCTGTGCGCAAATCAGCTGCCACGTTTCCTACATTACAACAGTGACTACATTTCAAAAAGTACTTCATTGGCTGTAAAGCACTTTGGGACGTCCTGAGGTCGTGAAAGGCGCTATAGAAATGCAAGTTGTTGTGTTACCAAAAGTGTCAGCACCTTCAGGGAAGACCGAGAGAAAGTTATTTGAGTGGAACTGAGCTTCTGCTCCGGGATCAGGATTTTCAGTGACGTGGAGAGACTGGAGAAGCTGGGATTGTTCTCCTTAGAGCAGAGAAGGTTAAGGAGAGATTTAAAAGAGATGCTCAAAATTATTGTAGTGTATGTGCCTTTAAGTCAGAACTACTTTTACAGCTCCTGTATACTGTAGTACCGGCAGTGACCACACCGGTATATAAGCTTTGCGCATGCCTCTGTACCCCAGTCTAGAGATTACCCTTCTCCAGTAAAGACCTGTTATTTGTTAATGTACAGCATCCGTGTGATTATTTATCCACTGAACCACGGATCCAACAATCATGAAGGGTTTTGACAGAGTAAATAAGGAGAAACTGTTTCCAGTGGCAGGAGGGTCGGTAACCAGAGGACACAGATTGAAGATAATCGGCAAAAGAACCAGAGGGGAGATGAGGAGAATGTTTTTACGCAGCGAGTTGTTGTGATCTGGAACGCGCTGCCTGAAAGGGCGGTGGAAGCAGATTCAATAGTAACTTTCAAAAGGGAATTGGAGAAATACTGGAAAAGGAAAACATTTACCGTGCTGTGGGCAATGTTCCCTCTAATTTTTTTCTGTGCGCGGTCCCTTTAAACTCTCCGGGGACGCGCAGTATCTCTTCCAGCAGCAGCAGCTGGTGAGCGGCCTGGGCGGAACCTCCCGATTGGTGGGTGGCCGCGCACCTTAGGGAGAACATTGGCTACGGGGCAAGAGCAGGGGAGAGTGGGACTAATTGGAGAGCTCTACCAAAGGGCCGGCACAGGCATGATGGGCCGAATGCACAGAAACATAGAAGATAGGAGCAGGAGTAGGCCATTCGGCCCCTCGAGCCTGCTCCGCCATTCAATGAGATCATGGCTGATCATCCAAATTCAGTACCCTGTCCTTGCTTTCTCCCCATATCCCTTGATCCCTTTAGCCTTAAGAAATATATCCAACTACTTCTTGAATATATTTAATGAATTGGCCTCCACCGCCCTCTGTGGTAGAGAATTCCACAGGTTCACCACTCTCTGGGTGAAGAAATTCCTCCTCATCTCTGTCCTAAATGGCTTACCCCTTATCTTTAGACTGTGACCCCTGGTTCTGGACTCCCCGGCCATCGGGAACATCCTTCCTGCATCTAGTCTGTCTAGTCCTGTTAGAATTTTATAAGTTTCAATGAGATCCCCTCTCATTCTTCTAAACTCTAGCGAATATAAGCCTAATCGACCCAATGGCCTCCTTCAGTGCTGCATCGTTCTGTGATTGTATGATTTGCTTCTGTCCAACAATTGGCAAGTAGGTCACTTGATGCCCTTGAAGTAGGTGTGTCGAAGGCAGTGATCGATCACTGAGATGGATGCAGGCAGACTGTTTGTCCTGGGAATGGAACTGGCAGCAAATGCACTAAAGCAAACCGTGATTTATTTTACACGTCCCTTTGAAGTGGAGCTTGAGATGATGGAAACTGTTTGAGCTAAGTACATGGAGTCCTCGCACTCTGATCGCAACCTCTGACCCACTCTCTGGTGAAGTCTGCTGGAAAGTGATCGCATGTCGCTAGCGGGACAGGATTGCGTTGCGCTGTGATGCCCCCTACAGTCCAATAGTCCGCTGATGCTCACTATCGGGGCTCGTGGATTAAGAATGGGCCATTTGGGTGTGGTACCAGAGCGACTGGCACCTGTGCAGTCGGTACCCCGGCCAGAGCCAGCACCTTGAGGGGAGGAAATGGAAGAACATTTATAGAGCGCGTGAGAGGCTGGTGCTGGGGGATGAGCTGATGCTCGGTGCTGAGGGATGTCTACTCATGTGTATCGAGGCAAAAACTAAAGGGTTTCTGTCAGGCTCATCTTCACCTCATACCAGGCAATTACACAACTGATCGAAAACATCACACAGCACAACTGCAATTCAAATCCCGAGCACTCTGTGTCCTGTTTCTTTCACAGTTGGTGTCTGTGTGTGTCTGTGTCTGTGTGTCTGTCTGTGTGTCGGTCTGTGTGTCTGTCTGAGTCTGTGTGTCTGTCTGTGTCTGTGTCTGTCTGTGTGTCTGACTGTGTCTCTGTGTCTGTGTCTGTGCTTCTACTGTCGTCGCATCCAATAATTAATCTTTACATTTATTTTTTCTCTGTTAAAGCTCCTCTTTGCTCAATGTTCCAATAAATTCCCACCCTCCCTCACACCCGCCTTGTGTTAGTTATGCTCTGTTTAATTGCCCCCAGTATGTGCATGCAAGGGTGGTCTAAAGAAGCGGGAGAGTTGAGGTGGGGTCTCTCGCCCTCTGATGCTAGGCAAGAGAGCTCACTGAGCCAGGGCTGGCACCAGTGAGAGCGTCTGCCATTGATGGCGTCCTCGACGGAGACTGCTGACTATCCTGGAACCTGTAGAAATGGAATCGAACGAGGGGACCGCTATCGAGCCGAATGAACTGCTCCAGTGTTATTGGAGAGGGAACAATGAGGGGAATATGTCCCTCTGAGGCGTGGGTTCCTGTCCCTCCCACACGCCTGCATTAAATTCCAAAACTGAGCCGCTCCCCTAACTCTCCATACGTGGTGGTGTCCAATATTCCTCCTAATTTCTTTTTGTGGGAGCGCGGTCCCTTTAACGGGCTCTGCGGCCCATTCAAAATTTCACGCACGCGCAGGTTCCCCCCGTTCAGTAGCCGGTAGGTGGCCTGCGCGGGACCACCGGACGGCCACAGGGCCTCGCAGCTTAGCGGGAAACGTTGGTTGGTCTCCCTGCACGGCACCAGCCGGCCTCCCAGTGATCGCTCTTTATTTTGACCCAAGCTGTAAAACTGGGTCGTGGGTTCTATGAAGAGGCACCGTGCGCGTGCGCGCGCTCGCCACCTGATTGGCATTTGAGGCGTGGCGAGCAAGGTGGGGCCTCGCTGGGGAGCAGACGGGTGGAGAGAGGGGCAAAGTCCAAGGCGTGTGTGCCGGGTGGCTGGAAATGATTCAGAGAGGCTGAAGGTTGCCAAGGCGACAGCGGGTTCCAGGTACCGAGCTAATCAGCCCTATCTATTCCAAGAACACTGCTCCATTGAGCAAGTGGGGAGCGGCGGGAGAATGGAGCTTGCAACCAATGCCTAGGAAATCAACTGGAGCACACGGAGGGCAGGGTAAAGATCCGAAGGGGTTGCGTGGCAGCCAATTTGCGTACAGCAAGATCCCACAACCATCAACGTGATAGTGATCAGATAATCTTATTTAAGGAAGGATGTAAATGCGTTGGAAGCAGTTCAGAGAAGGTTTACTAGACTAATACCTGGAATGGGCGGGTTGTCTTATGAGGAAAGGTTGGACAGGCTAGGCTTGTATCCGCTGGAGTTTAGAAGAGTAAGAGGTGACTTGATTGAAACATATAAGATCCTGAGGGGTCTGGACAGGGCGGATGTGGAGAGGATGTTTCCTCTTGTGGGGGAATCTAGAACTAGGGGTCACTGTTTAAAAATAAGGGGGCGCCCATTTAAGACAGAGATGAGGAGAAATTTTTTCTCAGAGGGTGGTGAGTCTTTGGAACTCTCTTCCTCAGAGGGCGGTGGAAGCAGAGTCTTTGAATATTTTTAAGGCAGAGGTAGATAGATTCTTGGTAAGCAAGGGGGTGAAAGGTTATCGGGGGTAGGCGGGAAGGTGGAGTAATCGGATCAGACATGGTCTTATTGAATGGCGGAGCAGGCTCAAGTGGCCGACTCCTGCTCCTAATTCGTATGTATGTATGTAATCTGGGTTTTTTTTTTAGTGATGTTAGTTGAGGGATAAATATTGGCCCCAGGACACCGGTGAGCACTCCCCTGCTCTTCTTCAATTAGGGGCCGTGGAATCTTTTATGTCCACCTGAGTGGCAGTAACAAGTGGGGTACCACAGGGATCTGTCCTGGGCCCCCAGCTGTTCACAATTTACATTAATGACCTGGATCAGGGAGTCGGATGCAGCATTTCCAAATTTGCAGACGACACTAAACTAGGAGGGGGGGTGGGCTCAGAGGAAGAGACCAGGAAGCTCCAGAGCGATTTGGACAGACTGGGCGATTGGGCGGATAAATGGCAGATGCACTATAATGTGGACAAGTGCGAAGTTATCCACCTTGGGTGCAGGAACGGGAGGGCAAATTATTATTTAAATGGCAATAGATTGGGAGAGGGGGAAGTACAGAGAGACCTGGGTGTTCTTGTACACCAGTCACTGAAGGCGAGCATGCAGGTGCAACAGGCGGTCAAGAAGGCAAACGGTATGCTGGCCTTCATAGCAAAAGGGTTAGAATACAGGAACAGGGATACCTTGCTGCAGCTGTACAGGGCACTGGTGAGACCACACCTCGAGTACTGTGTACAGTTTTGGTCGCCTCATCTGAGGAAGGATGTTCTTGCCATGGAGGGGGTGCAGCGGCGATTCACCAGGCTGATACCAGGAATGGCGGGAATGACCTATGAGGAGAGACTATGTAGTTTAGGGATGTACACACTGGAGTTTAGAAGATTGAGAGGGGACCTCATAGAAGTGTATAAAATTCTGACAGGTCTAGACAGACTGGATGCAGAAGGAATGTTTCCCTTGGCGGGTGAGAACAGAACTAGAGGACATAATTTAAGGATAAGGGCTAAACCATTTAGGACAGAGATGAGGGGGAATTTCTTCACTCAGAGAGTGGTGAACCTGTGGAACTCATTGCCACAGAGGGCAGTGTACGCCAGCTCATTAAATATATTTAAGAGGGAATTAGATATATTTCTACGGGCAAAAGGGGTTAAGGGTTACGGAGAGAAGGCGGGGACGGGATACTGAATTAAAGGATCAGCCATGATCTCATCGAATGGCGGAGCAGGCACGAAGGGCCGAATGGCCTACTCCTGCTCCTATCTTCTATGTATCTATGTATCTATGAGTGGGGTTTAACGCCTCATCCCGAAAGACGGCAACTCTGACAGTGCAGTGTTCCCTCAGTACTGCCCCTCCGACAGTGCGGCGCTCCCTCAGTACTGCCCCTCCGACAGTGCGGCGCTCCCTCAGTACTGCCCCTCCGACAGTGCGGCGTTCCCTCAGTACTGCCCCTCCGACAGTGCGGCGCTCCCTCAGTACTGCCCCTCCGACAGTGCGCCGCTCCCTCAGTACTGCCCCTCCGACAGTGCGCCGCTCCCTCAGTACTGCCCCTCCGACAGTGCGCCGCTCCCTCAGTACTGCCCCTCCGACAGTGCGCCGCTCCCTCAGTACTGCCCCTCCGACAGTGCGCCGCTCCCTCAGTACTGCCCCTCCGGCAGTGCGCCGCTCCCTCAGTACTGCCCCTCCGGCAGTGCGCCGCTCCCTCAGTACTGCCCCTCCGGCAGTGCGCCGCTCCCTCAGTACTGCCCCTCCGACAGTGCGCCGCTCCCTCAGTACTGCCCCTCCGACAGTGCGCCGCTCCCTCAGTACTGCCCCTCCGACAGTGCGGCGCTCCCTCAGTACTGGCACAGTGAGTGTCAGCCTGGATTATGTGCTTGAGTTTCTAGAGTGGGACTTGGGCCCAAGAAACTCTGAGGCGAGATATTGCTACGCATTGAGTCACAGCTTACGCCTTTTATTTGGAAGTTTGTGAGCAACAAGAAAGGAAGATTGACGGGGGCACTGACCATTCGATCTATTTACAGGTGATGTGGGTTCTGCGTCTGTTGTGTGAGAGTCCTCTTGTGGTGTGTTCCTGTATAGCGATTCTCCCCCTCACCGCAATAACCGTTTCCAGTACATGTGCTTCCCTCGCACATTCAGTGCTGCTGGTTTGATATTTGCACTTTTTAAAATAGCATTTTATTCCCCAAAGAAATTGTGACACGTGTATTCAATAAATAAAACAGGTCTGTGCACAAGATGCAGATCTCACTGCCTGGTCTATCTGCCACAAGCTTTTGGGAAAAATAAGAAAAATAATTTACTCTGTATCTAACCCGTGCTGTACCTGCCCAGGGAGTGTTTGATGGGACAGTGTAGAGGGAGCTTTACTCTGTATCTAACCCGTGCTGTACCTGCCCTGGGAGTGTTTGATGGGGACAGTGTAGAGGGAGCTTTACTCTGTATCTAACCCATGCTGTACCTGCCCAGGGAGTGTTTGATGGGACAGTGTAGAGGGAGCTTTACTCTGTATCTAACCCGTGCTGTACCTGCCCTGGGAGTGTTTTATGGGACAGTGTAGAGGGAGCTTTACTCTGTATCTAACCCATGCTGTACCTGCCCTGGGAGTGTTTGATGGGACAGTGTAGAGGGAGCTTTACTCTGTATCTAACCCGTGCTGTACCTGCCCTGGGAGTGTTTGATGGGACAGTGTAGAGGGAGCTTTACTCTGTATCTAACCCGTGCTGTACCTGCCCTGGGAGTGTTTGATGGCCCAGTGTAGAGCGAGCTTTACTCTGTATCTAACCCGTGCTGTACCTGCCCTGGGAGTGTTTGATGGGACAGTGTAGAGGGAGCTTTACTCTGTATCTAACCCATGCTGTTCCTGCCCTGGGAGTGTTTGATGGGACAGTGTAGAGGGAGCTTTACTCTGTATCTAACCCGTGCTGTACCTGCCCTGGGAGTGTTTGATGGGACAGTGTAGAGGGAGTTTTACTCTGTATCTAACCCGTGCTGTACCTGCCCTGGGAGTGTTTGATGGGACAGTGCAGAGGGAGCTTTACTCTGTGTCTAACCCGTGCTGTACCTGCCCTGGGATTGTTTGATGGGACAGTGTAGAGGGAGCTTTACTCTGTATCTAACCCGTGCTGTACCTGCCCTGGGAGTGTTTGATGGGACAGTGTAGAGGGAGCTTTACTCTGTATCTAACCCGTGCTGTACCTGCCCTGGGAGTGTTTGATGGGACAGTGTAGAGGGAGCTTTACTCTGTATCTAACCCCGTGCTGTACCTGCCCTGGGAGTGTTTGATGGGACAGTGTAGAGGGAGCTTTACTCTGTATCTAACCCGTGCTGTACCTGCCCTGGGAGTGTTTGATGGGACAGTGTAGAGGGAGCTTTACTCTGTATCTAACCCGTGCTGTACCTGCCCTGGGAGTGTTTGATGGGACAGTGTAGAGGGAGCTTTACTCTGTATCTAACCCGTGCTGTACCTGCCCTGGGAGTGTTTGATGGGACAGTGTAGAGGGAGCTTTACTCTGTATCTAACCCGTGCTGTACCTGCCCTGGGAGTGTTTGATGGGACAGTGTAGAGGGAGCTTTACTCTGTATCTAACCCGTGCTGTACCTGCCCTGGGAGTGTTTGATGGGACAGTGTAGAGGGAGCTTTACTCTGTATCTACCCCGTGCTGTACCTGCCCTGGGAGTGTTTGATGGGACAGTGTAGAGGGAGCTTTACTCTGTATCTAACCCGTGCTGTACCTGCCCTGGGAGTGTTTGATGGGACAGTGTAGAGGGAGCTTTACTCTGTATCTAACCCGTGCTGTACCTGCCCTGGGAGTGTTTGATGGGACAGTGTAGAGGGAGCTTTACTCTGTATCTAACCCCGTGCTGTACCTGCCCTGGGAGTGTTTGATGGGACAGTGTAGAGGGAGCTTTACTCTGTATCTAACCCGTGCTGTACCTGCCCTGGGAGTGTTTGATGGGACAGTGTAGAGGGAGCTTTACTCTGTATCTAACCCGTGCTGTACCTGCCCTGGGAGTGTTTGATGGGACAGTGTAGAGGGAGCTTTACTCTGTATCTAACCCGTGCTGTACCTGCCCTGGGAGTGTTTGATGGGACAGTGTAGAGGGAGCTTTACTCTGTATCTAACCCGTGCTGTACCTGCCCTGGGAGTGTTTGATGGGACAGTGTAGAGGGAGCTTTACTCTGTATCTAACCCGTGCTGTACCTGCCCTGGGAGTGTTTGATGGGACAGTGTAGAGGGAGCTTTACTCTGTATCTAACCCGTGCTGTACCTGCCCTGGGAGTGTTTGATGGGGACAGTGTAGAGGGAGCTTTACTCTGTATCTAACCCGTGATGTACCTGCCCTGGGAGTGTTTGATGGGACAGTGTAGAGGGAGCTTTACTCTGTATCTAACCCGTGCTGTACCTGCACTGGGAGTGTTTGATGGGACAGTGTACCCCAGGAACCTTTTATGGTTCAGACCCCTACCAGTCCTGCGGTTTCAGTGGAGAACGGAGTGGAAATGTGTCCACTATGTTGTCCAGTGTTTAACATTTTTAAAATTCATTCTCAGGGTGTGGCCATCGCTGGCAAGGCCGGCATTTACTGTCTCTCCCTATTTGCCCTGAGATGGTCTCGTTCTGTTTTGATACAACTGAACGGTCCCTCCTGAGAGTAGTTCAGGGTCAACCATGGTGGTGTGGGACTGGAGTCACATATAGGCCCGTTTCCCACATTACAGCGGTGACCACACTGCAAAAAGTACTTCATTGGCTGTGAAGCGCTTTGGGACGTCCGGTGGCCGTGAAACTCTTCCTTTTTTCTTTTTATCAGGAACGCTTCCTTCTCTAAAGGGACATCAGTGAACCAGTTGGGTTTTTAATGACAATCCGACAGCTTCACGGTCACTGTTGCTGATGCCAACTTTTTATTTTCTCGAATTTTTAAAACTGAATTCAAACTCTCAATCTGCCAGATGTGGAGAATGTTTTTTATGCAGCGAGTTGTTGTGATCTGGAATGCGCTGCCTGAAAGGGCGGTGGAAGCAGATTCAATAGTAACTGACATGAATCAACTGAGTGGCCTGCGGGTGGCGCTGTCCAGGGAGAGTATAAATACTCGGGCACGGGCCCAGCTTGCGCGGGACATTCTTAACAGGAACTAGTGAAGGACACAACTAGACCTCCATGTTGTAAAACAGTTGATTAAAGCTTTGTTTAACGCTTAGACCAAGTGCCTCGTAGTTTTCTTACATCAGCAACTTTCAAAAGGGAATTGGAGAAATACCTGAAAAGGAAAAAAATTGCAGGGCTCTGGAGAAACAGCCGGGTGGGGGAGTGGGACTAATTGGAGAGCTCTTTCAAAGAGCCGGCACAGGCACGATGGGCTGAATGGCCTCTTTTGTGCTGTAAGATTCTATGATGTGTGCACTTTCTGGAAGTGTGTCCTTTGAATCACCCAAAATAAATGGCAGCAAGCTTGTCAATGGATTGTAGATTGGATGATAATCAGATATAGGCAGCATAAAAACCAGAGATGATTAACCAGCAGACAAGGCCGTAAACGATGCAGCATTGCACATTTAATCATTTTAAGATGATCCCTTGATCAAGTTTATTACTTTGGCCTCTATCACCCACCGTGCAATTCGGAGAATCTCACTTACGAGCAGCGATGAATCTACTCTCCATTTCGCCTCCAGATGTTGTCTGTGTTTATGCAGTTCCTCTACGCTGTCCCAACGGAGTGCGGGAGGCACAGGCTGCCCCGTACATTGGCCACCGAGAGAGGCTCCTGTTGAAACGTGCCTCCACAGTGCCCTGGCAGCTTTGGTTGATAAATGCCACCCCCCCCCCCCCACCAACCCCTCCCCCACCCCCGGCGTGGTACTGAGCCATACAGGAAGATCCCAGGTTGAACCGGGGTTGAGAAGGTGGTGATGCGTTTAGCCTCAGCACTCCTGGGCTTGGGTTGAATGAAATCAGCCATGCTTCCCGCTCTCACTGTGGTGACCCTGCTGGAAAGTACAACAGCTCGGGCTGGAGATACTGCCTGTTATAAATCTCATCATCATCAAGAAACTACTCATGGACAGCCAGCTGGTGGTGCCGTCCAAGGAGTATAAATACTCGGGCGTTGGCCCCAGCTTGTAAGGCATTTTGTAAGACAGGAACTAGTGAAGTACAACTAGACCTCCATGTTCTGAAACAAGTTGATTAAAGCCTTGCTTTACGCTCAAACCAAGTGCGTAGTGCGTTTTATTACGTCAGTGCCCATCAAACTACTTCCCTTAAACTGCTGGGGGGCCCTCCTCCCCGTCTTCCATATAACCACTGAACCCATGAGTTTAGATGTGACCCAAGACGGGAATTTGAAACACTGCTCTTTGTCTTGGCTGATCTTTGTCTCTGCTTTATCTCTAGGTCTCTCTGTCCCTGTGACGTTATTATTCTCACTCCTTTCTCCTGTTTATCTCTGACTCTTTCTCCATGCCTGTTTGCCACTCTTAATTTTTCTTACTTTGTTGCTCACTCTGTTTTTCTCTGCTTCTTCCTCTTTCATTCCCTCTTTCCTTGTTTTTTTCTGCCTTTCTTTATCGCTATTTCTCTCTCTCTGTCTCTCTCACTTTCTGTCCGTGTGTGTGTCTCCCTTTCTTTCTCTCTCTGCCTGTCTCTGTCTCATTCTGTTTTTCTATCTGTCTCTTGTTTCTTTTGCTCTCTCTTTCTCTTTGTCTTTTTCTCAGTCTTTCTTTCTGACTTTCTCCCTCTCTCTATCTGTCTGTCCTTTTTCTATCTGTCTGTCTCTCACTCTCTGTATGTTTGCCTCAGTCTTTATCAGATTGTCTCTTTGCCTTTCTCTGACTTTTTCTCTCTCTCTGTCTGTCAGTCTGTCTCATTCTCTGTGTCTTTCTCTCTCTCTGTCAGCTGTGGCTCAGTGGGTAACACTCTCGCCTCTGAATCAGAAGGTCGTGGGTTCATAGTCCCCACTCCAGAGACTTGAGCACAAAAATCTAGGCTGACGCTCTGTTGGATGAGACGTTAAACCGAGGCCCCGTCTGCTCTCTCAGGTGGATGTAAAAGATCCCACGGCCACTATTTCGAAGAGCAGGGGAGTTCTCCCCGGTGTCCTGGGGCCAATATTTATCCCTCAATCAACATCACTAAAACAGATGATCTGGTCATTATCACATTGCTGTTTGTGGGAGCTTGCTGTGCGCAAATTGGCTGCCGCATTTCCCACATTACAACAGTGACCACACTTCAAAAGTACTTCATTGGCTGTAAAGTGCTTTGGGACATCCGGTGGTCGTGAAAGGCGCTATAGAAATGCAAATCTTTCTTTCTCTCTCGCTCTCTGTCTCTTTCTATCCCTTTCTCTTTCTGTCTCTTTCCCCTCTCTTTTCTGTCTCTGTGTCTCATTCTCGCTCTCTCTCTGGCGGGTATTTTCTACACCTGGGCGGGTTGGGTGCGGGTGGTCGCTGTGACGGGTCACGACCCCACTGCTCATTCCATCCCGCTCCTGAGGTGACTTTCCATTAATGGGGCCTATTAAGCCCGCCCGTGGCGTTACCCGGCCCTGTTAAATGGTGCGAATCTGATGACGCCATCGATGATGCATGTTCTAAATCTCATCATCAAGAAACTACTTATGAAATAACGCTGGACGGCCAGCTGGTGGCGCCGTCCAAGGAGTATAAATACTCGGGCGTGGGCCCCAGCTTTCCTGGGACATTTTGTAAGACGAGGAGCTAGTGAAGTACAACTAGACTTCCATGTTCTGAAACAAGTTGATTAAAGCCTTGCTTTATGCTTAAACCAAGTGCGTAGTGAGTTTTATTACGTCAATGCATCTTCAGCCAGGATATTTAAAGGATTGCATTTGAAGGTTCAGGGCTGCACTGCATCATTGGAGTGTTGCAAAGAGCGACAAACATGGCTGCACAGAGACAGACGGCTGCACCCAGGTTCTCGGACGACTCCCTCCATATGCTTGCGGAGGGAGTGAGAGCAGGCAGGGAGGTCCTCTTCCCTCCCTTCCCCAGCAGACCAAAGGAGCCTGGCTCCAAATAGCAGAGGAGGTCAACAGCAGGGATGGTGTCAGGAGGACCTGGGTGCAGTGCCACAAACGTTTCAATGATCTCATTAGATCAGGAAAGGTGAGTGCAAAGCCACACTCAACCTCATCCTGCTGTGCCACTCATCACATCCCCATCACGCTGCCTTCCCTACCCTCCTCCTGCACATCCTTACTCACACCAACATACCTAGCATGTCCACCCATCTCTCTCTATCTCCATTATCACATCCCCATCTCACTAACCACCCCTCACACTCCGCCTCATCCTAGTGCAATTAAACCAACTAACACCACACAAGGAGGCCACTTGGCTTTGCCACCCCACTCCATCATAGTCACCTCTAAAGATCTAACCCATCCATTCCTGACACTCACTCCATCACGCTCACTCAACCTTCTCTTCTTTCCCTCCTTGCAGGAAAAGAGAGCCCAAAATAAGAGGGAGAGGGAGAGAACCGGAGGTGGCCCTTCATCATTGGCCACCTTAACAGCAGCAGAGGAGGTTGCCAGCAAACCAGCGCAGATACGCACATTTCAGTGGGTGCAACACGAGATAGAGTCGTGTTGTCACCTGGTGTCTCACAACTCACAAGTGAGCAAGAGCAGATGGTGGAGACAGGGACAGCGGTGGAAACTCCTCGCCAGAGGGCGCAGGACACTCCTAGCTCTGCTCAGCTGCACCCAGACACTGAGCCTCGGGGGCCCATCCAGACACTGAGCCTCAGGAACAATCCAGACACTGAGCCTCAGGACCATCCAGACACTGAGCCTCAGGGGGCTGTCCAGATACTGAGTCTCAGGACCATCCAGACACTGAGCCTCAGGACCATCCAGACACTGAGTCTCGGGGGCATCCAGACACTGAGTCTCGGGGCCCATCCAGACACTGAGTCTCGGGGCCATCCAGACACTGAGCCTCAGGACCATCCAGACACTGAGCCTCGGGAACCATCCAGACACTGAGTCTCGGGGCCATCCAGACACTGAGCCTCGGGGGGCCAGCCAGACATTGAGCCTCAGGGGGCCATCCAGACACTGAGTCTCGGGGCCATCCAGACACTGAGTCTCGGGGGGCCATCCAGAGACTGAGCCTCAGGGCCATCCAGACACTGAGCCTCGGGGGGCCATCCAGAGACTGAGCCTCAGGACCATCCAGACACTGAGTCTCGGGGGGCCATCCAGACACTGAGCCTCAGGACCATCCAGACACTGAGCCTCAGGACCATCCAGAGACTGAGCCTCAGGACCATCCAGACACTGAGCCTCGGGGGGCCATCCAGAGACTAAGCCTCAGGACCATCCAGACACTGAGTCTCGGGGGGCCATCCAGACACTGAGCCTCAGGACCATCCAGACACTGAGCCTCAGGACCATCCAGAGACTGAGCCTCAGGACCATCCAGACACTGAGCCTGGGGGCCATCCAGACGCTGAACCTCAGGACCATCCAGACACTGAGCCTCGGGGGGCCAGCCAGACACTGAGCCTCGGGGACCATCCAGACACTGAGCCTCAGGACCATCCAGTTACTGAGCCTCAGGACCATCCAGACACTGAGCCTCGGGGACCATCCAGACACTGAGTCTCGGGGGGCCATCCAGACATTGAGCCTCGGGGACCATCCAGACACTGAGTCTCGGGGGGCCATCCAGACATTGAGCCTCGGGGACCATCCAGACACTGAGCCTCGGGACCATCCAGACACTGAGTCTCGGGGGCCATCCAGACACTGAGCCTCGGGGGCCATCCAGACACTGAGCCTCGGGGACCATCTAGTCAGATCCCCAGGTGGTTCCGTGCCTTGCTCCTCATACAGCGCTAATCCTTGCTGCTGCGCGATGTTATGCAGGGCACAGCAGACCATGATGATTTTGGAGACCCTGGCTGGTGCGAACTGAAAGGCTCCTCCAGATCTGTCAAGGCATCTGAAGCGCACTTTCAGCATGTAAATTGTCTGCTCTATGACACATCTGGTGGAAATGTGGCTTTCATTATATCTCTCCTCGGCCACAGTACTTGGCCTCCTCAAGGGTGTTATGAGCCACATCTTCAGTTCCTGACCCACTCCAAGGTTTTTCAAATTTCCCTCCCGACCCACCTCCAATCGCGCCCGCACAGACCCCAGAAAATTCCAGCCTCTCTGTCTCTCTGTCTGACTCTCTCTCTCTCTCTGTCTCTCTGTCTCTCTCTGTCTGTCTCTCTCTGTCTGTCTGTCTCTCTCTGCCTGTCCCATCCTCTGTCTCTGTCTCTCTCTCTCTCTCTCTCTCTCTCTGCCTCTCTGACTCTCTCTTTCTCTCACTGTCTCTCTCTCTGACTCTTTCTTTCTGTCCCTCTCTCTCTCTCTGTCTGTCTCTTTCTCTCTCGCTCTCTGTCTCTCTGTCTGTCTCTCTCTCTCTGTCTGTCTCTGTCTCTATCTCTGTTTCTCTCTCTCACTGTCTCTCTGCCTCTCTCAGTCTCTCTCTCACTGTCTCTCTCTCTTTCTCTTTGTCTCTCTCTCACTGTCTGTTTCTATCTCATTCTCTCACTGTCTCTTTCTCTCACTGTCTCTTTTTCTCACTCTCTCTTTGCCTCTCTGTCTCTGTCTCTCTCTCTGTCTCTCTCTCACTGTCTCTCTTTTTCTCTTTCTCTTTCTCTTTCTCTCTGTCTCTCTCTTTCTCTGTCTCTCTCTCACTGTCTGTTTCTATCTCTTTCTCGATCTGTCTCTGCCTTAATCTAGTTGCCAGTTCACAGGGTCAACAGTAACAAAAAAACCTCTTTCAAGTGTTGCACAAACACCCGAGTATGAGAGGCCACCAGTGTAGAGACGGGGAGAGAGAGAAATTTCACGGATTTTGCAGGAGTTCTCTTTAAACTGTGTGTTGCTGCGGTAACTGTGGGGCAATTCTACCCATCAGGCAGTCTGTCTGAGAGTGCTCGAAGCTGTGGTGACTGTTCAGAGTCAAAAGCTTTGTTGTTCTAACTGTATCACCCCTGGTCCTGACCAGGCCATTATACACACATTAAGGAGGAGTGGGAGGAGGACGTGCGCATTAGAAAACTTCTAGAAATGTATAAAAAGATCGAGTGTTGACAATAACAATCAGTAATTTCTCGAGTCATTTTCTTTTCTTCACAGTCTCTGACATCACTGGGAGTTATTAACCCCCTTCCCCGTGACTGAGAGCGAAACTGAAGGAGGGCCAGACAATGCAGCAATCTAGTTTCAAGATAATTGGTAAATGAACCAGAGGGGAGAGAGGAGGGGAATGTTTTTCCACAGCGAGTTGTTGTGATCTGGAACGCGCTGCCTGAAAGGGCGGTGGAAGCAGATTCAATGGTAACTTTCAAAAAGGGAATTGGAGAAATACTTGAATAGGAGAAAATGTGCAGGGCTCTGGGGAAAGAGCAGGGGGGAGTGGGACTAATTGGAGAGCTCTTTCAAAGAGCTGGCACAGGCTTGATGGGCCGAATGGCCTCGTGCTGTGCTGTGAGATTCTGTGATGATGTTTGGTGCCTTGTTGCTGTCAATTCAGCTCCTGTGCATTGTTGGGTTCGGTATTCCCCCCGCCCCATGAATGATGACCCGGGCCGTGTACGATTTAAATCGCACTTGGTATTGGATATGTCCCAGGCGTGACCTACGTACCTGAAAGAAAGAACTTGCATTTATATAGTGCCTTCACATCCTAAAGCACTTTGCAGCCAATGAGGTACTTTTTTGGAGTGTGGTCACTGTTGTAATGTAGGAGACGCGGCAACCAATTTGCGCACAGCAAGCTCCCACAAACAGCAATGTGATAATGACCGGATAATCTGTCTTTTGTGATGTTGATTGAGGGATAAATTGGCCCCAGGACACCAGGGAGAACTCCCCTGCTCTTCTTCCAATAGTGGCCGTGGGATCTTTTACATTCACCTGAGAGAGCAGACGGGGCCTCGGTTTAACGTCTCATCCGAAAGACGGCACCTCCGACAGTGCGGCACTCCCTCAGTACCGCCCCTCCGACAGTGCGGCGCTCCCTCAGTACCGCCCCTCTGACAGTGCGGCGCTCCCTCAGTACCGCCCCTCCGACAGTGCGGCGCTCCCTCAGTACCGCCCCTCCGACAGTGCGGCGCTCCCTCAGTACCGCCCCTCCGACAGTGCAGCGCTCCCTCAGTACTGCCCCTCCGACAGTGTGGCGCTCCCTCAGTACTGCCCCTCCGACAGTGCAGCGCTCCCTCAGTACTGCCCCTCCGACAGTGCGGCGCTCCCTCAGTACTGCCCCTCCGACAGTGCGGTGCTCCCTCAGTACTGCCCCTCCGACAGTGCGGCGCTCCCTCAGTACTGCCCCTCCGACAGTGCGGCGCTCCCTCAGTACTGCCCCTCCGACAGTGCGGCGCTCCCTCAGTACTGCCCCTCCGACAGTGCGGCGCTCCCTCAGTACTGCCCCTCTGACAGTGCGGCGCTCCCTCAGTACTGCCCCTCCGACAGTGCGGCGCTCCCTCAGTACTGCCCCTCCGACAGTGCGGCGCTCCCTCAGTACTGCCCCTCCGACAGTGCGGCGCTCCCTCAGTACTGCCCCTCCGACAGTGCGGCGCTCCCTCAGTACTGCCCCTCCGACAGTGCGGCGCTCCCTCAGTACTGCCCCTCCGACAGTGCGGCGCTCCCTCAGTACTGCCCCTCCGACAGTGCGGCGCTCCCTCAGTACTGCCCCTCTGACAGTGCAGCGCTCCCTCAGTACTGCCCCTCCGACACTCCCTCAGTACCGCACCGGGAGTGTCAGCCTGGATTCTATGCTCAGGTCCCTGGAGTGGGGCTCGAACCCACAACCTCCTGATTGTGGGGTGAGAGCGTGCGACCCACAGAGCCACGGCTGACTTCCAATGTGGCGGCGGGAGGTTGAGGGAAGAGCCCCGAGTGTGAAAGCTGGCGCCTCCGAGGCTCCGAGTCCCGTCAGCACTCGCACGTTTAACCCAAGAGTCCATGTCTGGCTGGGATAGCCGGCCCCGGCGGAGGATGGTGTTCAGTGTGCGTGTATTAAGCTGCGATACATAGAAACATAGAAACATTGAAACATAGAAGATAGGAGCAGGGGTAGGCCATTCGGCCCCTCGAGCCTGCTCCGCCATTCAATGAGATCATGGCTGATCATCCAAATTCAGTACCCTGTCCCTGCTTTCTCCCCATATCCCTTGATCCCTTTAGCCTTAAGAAATATATCCAACTCCTTCTTGAATATATTTAATGAATTGGCCTCAACTGCCTTCTGTGGTAGAGAATTCCACAGGTTCACCACTCTCTGGGTGAAGAAATTCCTCCTAATTTCTGTCCTAAATGGCCTACCCCTTATCCTTAGACTGTGACCCCTGGTTCTGGACTCCCCCGCCATCGGGAACATCCTTCCTGCATCTAGTCTGTCTAGTCCTGTTAGAATTTTATAAGTTTCAATGAGATCCCCTCTCATTCTTCTAAACCCCAGCGAGATACGTGAGCCGGTGAACGGACAGGCTGAGCTCGCTCGTCACCGAGTGACGGTGAAGCGGGACACCAGTTGACTTCTGGCCAAGCCCTCAGCAGCAGCCCAACATGCAGGACGTCCCAACAAAATCCCAACATGACTGGGGCGGGGGGTCAACAAGCTTGACAAGAGGGCCTGCTGGAATTTTACGGGGCAGGGGCCATGGCGGGGGGCAGGAGGTCATGGCGGGGTCAGGGGGAGAGTTCAGGTTGAGAATAAAGAAGCTAACTACATAGAATCTACAGCACAGAAACAGGCCATTCAGCCCAACAGGTCTATGCTGGTGTTTATGCTTCACACGAGCCTTCTCCCACCCTGCCCTGCCCCCCCGTATCCCTCTCCCTCATGTTCCGCATCCAGCCTCCCCTTAAATCCCTCGGTGCTCTCTGCTTCAGCCACTCCCTGTGGCAGCGAGTTCCACATTGTCACCGCTCTCTGTGTAAAGAAATTCCTCCTAAATTCTTTTATTTGATCCGTTAGTGACCATCTTATATTCACGGCCCCTTGTCCTGGTCTCCCCCACAAGTGGAACCAGTTTGTTCACATCCGCCCTCTTCATAATTTTACAAAAACCTCCATCAGGTCCCCTCTAGCAGAGAAAAAAGCCTCAGCTTGCTCAATCTTTCCTGATATAGTTACATCGGAAGGAAAAGACAGACTTGCATTTCTATAGCGCCTTTCACAACCACCGGAATTCCCAAAGCGCTTCACAGCCAATGAAGTACTTTTTGAAGTGTAGTCACTGTTGTAATGTAGGAAACATCTGGTAACATCCTTGTAAATCTTTTCTGCACCTTCTCCAGTTGGATTGCCTCCTCGAAGGGGCTTGTGGGCTCAATACTTTTACAATCTAGTTTCAAGTGACTAGAAGTCACAATCCTTTTGCCAAACCTCCTTCTTCTTAGGCAGCCCCTCGGAACCGAGGATGACTTGCTTCCACATTAAAAATGAGTTCTCAGGTGACTGATGAGTCCAATGCGGGACCTACAGTCTCTGTCACAGGGTGGGGCAGACGGTGGTTGAAGGGGTGGGTGGGTGGGGTGCTTGGGTTGACGTGCGCTCCTTGCGCTGCCTGCGCTTGGCTTCCGCTTGCTCCTGGCGAAGAGACTCGGTGTTTGGCGCCTTCCCGGATGCTTCTCTTACACTTTGTGCGGTCTTGGGCCAGGGATTCCCAGGTGTCGGTGGGGATGTTGCACTTTTTCAAGGAGGCTTTGAGGGTGTCCTTGAAGCGTTTCCTCTGCCCACCTGGGGGCTCTCTTGCTGTGCCGGAGCTCCGAGTAAAGCGCTTGCTTTGGGAGTCTCGTATCGGGCATGCAGACGATGTGGCGCGTCCATCGGAGCTGATTGAGCGTGGTCAAAGCTTCAATGCTGGGGATGTTGGCCTGAGCAAGAACACTGACGTTGGTGCACCTATCCTGCCAATGGGTTTGCAGGATCTTGCAGAGGCAGCGTTGGTGGTGCCTCCCCGGTACCAAACCAGGGAAGCAACCGAATTAAAGGGCTCCAGTTTGTACCGACTGATGACCAACACTGACCCCTTGTTGCAAACACAGCTCGGCCCAATAAACCGGATTGTCTCAGAATTTACAAGGCCAAGATATTTACCTGCTGGGCAGGAGTCCGGCCCAGAATCGAATTACTGCTTTGACCCATACTCCAGCTGCCCCGAGTGGACATGATTTGCCAGTGGATGAGAGTTATTGCAAAATCACACCGATGAGGAAGGCCATTCGGCCCATCGTAATTCATTCACAACAACAACAACAACAACTTGTGATGTAAGAAAACTACTAGGCACTCGGTCTAAGCGTTAAAGCTTTAATCAACTGTTTTACAACATGGAGGTCTAGTTGTGTCCTTCACTAGTTCCTGTTAAGAATGTCCTGCGCAAGCTGGGCCCATGCCCGAGTATTTATACTCTCCCTGGACAGCGCCACCCGCAGGCCGCTCAGTATTATTTCATAAGTCTTTCTTTCATGAATGACTGATTCATGTCAACTTGCATTTATATGGCACCTTTAATATCTAAATTTGCGGATGGCACCAAATTGTGGGGGGAGGATAGTCTATAACGAGGAGGACTGCAACAAATTACAGGAGGACATTAATAAACTTGCAGAATGGGCAAATAATTGGCAGATGAAGTTCAACACAGATAAATGTGAGGGATTACATTTTGGTAAGAAGAATGAGGAGATCACTTATCACTTGGAGGGTGCGAGTCTGGGTGGGGGAGAGGAACAAAGGGGTCTCGGAGAACAAATATACAAATCACTAAAAGGTTAGCAAGGCCATAAAAAAAGCAAACCTAGCACTAGGGTTTATTTCTCAAGGGATAGAATTGAAAAGTAGGGAAGTTATGCTAAACCTGTATCGAACCTTGGTTAGACCACACTCAGAGTACTGCGTACAGTTCTGGCGCCATATTATAAAAAGGATATAGAGGCACTGGACAGGGTGCAGAGAAGATTTACAAGGATGATACCAGAAATGCGAGGGTCTACATATCAGGAAAGGATGAACAGGCTGGGTCTCTTTTCTCTTGAAAAAAGAAGGCTGAGGGGTGACCTCCAGTTCAAAGACTATGCCACATTATCTCTCGAAGTCCACACAGACACTTACTGGCCAGGGATCGGTGGCTAGCAAGTGGAGTGGGCACACTGGCTGATAAATGTCCTCCTTCCTTAGCCCAGAAACAGTGAATCCTCCCGGTCATCACTACCCAGGCTGTGAGCAGATGGTTCAGCACAGGCCAGGAATCAAGCCGTGAAACCATCCTTTGCTGTATGCCTCAGTACCACAGAGGGCAGTGCCTGTACACGCTGTGCCACCAAGGGATGGGAGGGGGGCTCTCCTATAGTTTTAACATAGAATTACATAGTGACTGCAGCACAGAAACAGGCCATTTAGCCCATCGTGTCCGTGGCTTAGCTCATCCGCTGCTGAAACCCTCATCCATGCCTTTGTTACCTCTAGACTTGACTATTCCAACCCACTCCTGGCTGGCCTCCCACATTCCACCCTACGTAAACTTGAGGTCATCCAAAACTCGGCTGCCCGTGTCCTAACTCGCACCAAGTCCCGTTCGTCCATCACCCCCTGTGCTCGCTGACCTACACTGGCTCCCGGTCCAGCAACGCCTCGATTTTAAAATTTTCATCCTTGTTTCTCATCCATGGTCTCGCCTCTCCCCATCTCTGTAATCTCCTCCAGCCCCACAACAACCCCCCGAGATATCTGCACTCTAATTCTGGCCTCTTGAGCATCCCTGATTATAATCGCTCAACCATTGGTGGCCGTGCCTTCTGTTGCCTGGGCCCTAAGCTCTGGAATTCCCTCCCTAAACCTCTCCGCCTCGCTACCTCTCTTTCCTCCTTTAAGCCGCTCCTTAAAACCTACCTCTTTGACCAAGCTTTTGGTCACCTGCCCTAATTGCTCCTTATGTGACTCGGTGTCAAATTTTTTATCTCCTCCTCCCTGTTCATCTCACCCTGCCAGCTTTTCTTTCTATGATCACCAGCGCTTCAAGATTTCCTATCCAATTGTGGTTTTATGATATGAAGTATAGTGAGCAGTGAGGAGGAGAGTGACAGACTTCAGGAAGACATAGACAGGCAGGTGAAATGGGCGGACACGTGGCAGATGAAATTTAACGCAGAAAAGTGCGAAGTGATACATTTTGGTAGTAAGAACGAGGAGAGGAAATATAAACTAAAGGGTCCAATCCTCAAGGGGGTGCATGAACAGAGCGACCTGGGGGTATATGTGCATAAATCGTAGAAGGTGGCAGGGCAGGTTGAGAGAGTGGTTAAAAAAGCTTACGGGATCCTGGGCTTCATGAATAGAGGCTTAGAGTACAAAAACGTGGAAGTTATGATGAACCTTTATAAAACACTGGTTCGGCCCCAACTGGAGTATTGTGTCCAATTCTGGGCACCGCACTTTAGGAAGGATGTGAAGGCCTTAGAGAGGGTGCGGAGAAGATTTACGAGAATGGTTCCAGGGATGAGGGACTTCAGTTACGTGGATAGACTGGAGAAGCTGGGGTTGTTCTCCTTGGAGCAGAGAAGATTGAGAGGAGATTTGATAGAGGTGTTCAAAATCATGAGGGGTCTGGACAGAGTAGAGAGATACTGTTCCCATTGGCAGAGGGGTCGAGAACCAGAGGACACAGATTTAAGGTGATTGGCAGAAGAACCAAAGGCGTCACGAGGGGAAAAAAATGTTTACGCAGCGAGTGGTTAGGATCTGGAATGCACTGCCTGATAGGGTGGTGGAGGCAGATTCAATCGCGGCTTTCAAAAGGGAATTGGATAAGTACCTGAAGGAGAAAGATTTGCAGGGCTACAGGGAAAGGGCGGGGGAGCGGGACTAGCTGAGAGTTGACACGGGCTCGACGGTCCGAATGGCCTTCCTCCGTGCTGTAACCATTCTACGATTCTATGAAGCTTAGGTTATCATCCAATCAGGAATATTAATAGGCGCGCTTTAAAAAATATATTTTGTTTTGGGCTCCAACCTTCCCTTTAAGTAAACCCACTTTAAGTATTCTCAGTTGGAGAAGGAGGCGATTTGGAAGAAGAAAAACAAAGTTATTGCAGGGTGTAAACATATAAAAGAGGTCAGAGTTAGTGACTGACAAGGGAGGATGAGATTTCTCCAAGTGCAAAGTTCTGAAAGGCTGGATTTAGAGGAGGCAAGATAGGAGAGGACAGAGAAAGGGGCCTCTCTCTCTCTAACTGTGAGCAGCAGCAGTCGTCTCTGCAACCGAAACACTTCTGAATTTTATTGAACTTTTCAACTTCTGCGCTGTAAACTTTTAATGTTTGTGTTTCATTAATGGAAGAAAGGCTACAATTAGGCTGGCGTTGGGTTAAGAGGTTCGAGTGTTATTTGGGAGGGGTGACTAAGGGCTCCCGTGGACTTTGAAGTCGGGGAAAAAAAAGTTGCAGAACAAACTTTCGCTTTGAACGATTTTGCTCTCGGTCTGTCAACCGTTCCCTCTTCTGACAGCGGAGAAGATTATACCAGGGGGAGGGTGGAACAGCTCCCTCTCTCCTTCCACAGACTTGACATTCCTTCATCATTGCAAATTTCCCCCTCCAGATATTTCATTGATATCTGTCTCTATAAATAAACAACAGTCCAGAGAGAAATCCGAGTCAGCTGGGCAGAGTTAAAGTGCCAGAAGAAATTGTTTTTTTTAAGAGATTGCTGGAAAGGAAAGAATTGTCGCGGGGACGAAAATTAAACGTAAGAATTTCCTCTCGGGAAAATCCAATCGTTTCTCTGCAATTTCCGAATGAAATGACCCATTTGTGCACCCGGTAGAGAGCCTGAAGGTGTTGGGGCCGGAGGAGGGAAGAGAGGTTTGAATTTGACCCCAGTCGAAGCTCCCATGGCGGTGGCGAAGGAGGAAACTTGCCCCGTGTCTTGGCTGCGGGAAGATGGCACAGCCGAGGAGCGATCCCACACCGGGAAGAGCCTGGTCGCAGGTCCCAGAGCCCCCATGAAATCTCCCAGCAACTCCCCCAAGGCTTCCCCTCGCAACTCGCCGCGGAATTCCCCCTTGATCTTCCGCAAGCTCATGATGAACAAGAGCATCCGGCTGCAGCGCCGATTCACTGTGGCGCAAAGTTGGTAAGGGAGCAAATTTGGGAACAGGGCGCAGCAAGTTTCAGCTGGGAGAGGAGGCGGGCAGTGAGGATCTTATTTTAGAGTAATGTTACACCTAGCCAAGTTATTGACTGAGAGAAATCTCCTGTGTATATTATATAATAACACACCGTGTGTTACCGGGTATAACGCTCCTGTGTATATTATACATAGATACATAGAAGATAGGAGCAGGAGTAGGCCATTCGGCCCTTCGTGCCTGCTCCGCCATTCGATGAGATCATGGCTGATCCTTTAATTCAGTATCCCGTCCCCGCCTTCTCTCCGTAACCCTTAACCCCTTTTGCCCGTAGAAATATATCTAATTCCCTCTTAAATATATTTAATGAGCTGGCGTACACTGCCCTCTGTGGCAATGAGTTCCACAGGTTCACCACTCTCTGAGTGAAGAAATTCCCCCTCATCTCTGTCCTAAATGGTTTAGCCCTTATCCTTAAATTATGTCCTCTAGTTCTGTTCTCACCCGCCAAGGGAAACATTCCTTCTGCATCCAGTCTGTCTAGACCTGTCAGAATTTTATACACTTCTATGAGGTCCCCTCTCAATCTTCTAAACTCCAGTGTGTACATCCCTAAACTACATAGTCTCTCCTCATAGGTCATTCCCGCCATTCCTGGTATCAGCCTGGTGAATCGCCGCTGCACCCCCTCCATGGCAAGAACATCCTTCCTCAGATGAGGCGACCAAAACTGTACACAGTATTATATAACACACCATGTGTTACTGGGCATAACACTCTATATATTATATATATATATATATATATATATAATATAATAACGCACCGTGTGTTACTGGGTATAACGCTCCTGTGTATATTATATAACACACCATGTGTTACTGGGTATAACACACTATATATATTATATAATAACGCACCATGTGTTACTGGGTATAACGCTCCTGTGTATATTATATAATAACGCACCGTGCGTTACCGGGTATAACGCTCCTGTGTATATTATATAACACACCATGTGTTACCGGGTATAACGCTCCTGTGTATATTATAATAACGCACCATGCGTTACCGGGTATAACGCTCCTGTATATATTATATAATAACGCACCATGCGTTACCGGGTATAACGCTCCTGTATATATTTGCCTGGAATTTGCAGTCAGTGCCAAAGCAAAGGCTTCGCAAAGTGCAGCCAGTGGAGGAGCAGCAACTTCAGGATTTCTGCTTTCGGTTACACATGTGCTAAATATATCATTTAATTGTAGTGTAATTAGTGGTATTGATTTGATTTAATTTAATTTGAAATTTATTAAAGGGTAATTCATGGCAGCAAGCTCGGGCCCGTGGCATGCTCCTCCTGCGCTATGTGGGAAATCAGGGACACTTCCTGTGTCCCTGCCGACCATGCGTGGGGGAAGTGTATCTAGCTGCAGCTACTGACAGACCGCATTGCGGCGCTGGAGCTGCGAATGGATACATACTGGAGCATTCGCGATGCTGAGCACATTGTGGATAACACGTTTAGGGAGTTGGTCACACTGCAGGTAAAGGCTGCACAGGCAGGAAGGGAATGGGTGACCGCCAGGCAGAATAGTAGGCGCAGGCAGGTAGTGCAGGAGTCCCCTGTGGACATCCCCCTCTCAAACAGATATACCACTTTGAATACTGTTGAGGGGGATGGCTTATCAGGGGAAGGCAGCAGCAGCCAACTTCCTGGCACCATGGGTGGTCCTGTTGCACAGAACGGGAGGAAAAAAGCGGGAGAGATATAGTGATAGGGGATTCTATTGTAAGGGGAATAGATAGGCGTTTCTGCGGCCGCAAACGAGACTCCAGGATGGTATGTTGCCTCCCTGGTGCAAGGGTCAAGGATGTCTCTGGGTGGCTGCAGGGCATTCTGGAGGGGGAGGGTGAACAGACAGTTGTCATGGTGCATATAGGTACCAACGATATAGGTAAAAAATGGGATGTGGTCCTAAAAGCTAAATATAGGGAATTAGGAGGTAAATTAAAAAATAGGACCTCAAAGGTAGTAATCTCAGGATTGCTACCAGTGTCACGTGCTAGTCAGAGTAGAAATAGAAGGATATTTCAGATGAATACGTAGCTAGAGGAATGGTGCAAGGGGGAGGGATTCAAATTCCTGGGACATTGGAACCGGTTCTGGGGGAGGTGGGACCAGTACAAACTGGACGGTTTGCACCTGGGCAGGACTGGGACCAATGTTCTAGGGGGAGTGTTTGCTAGTGCTGTTGGGGAGGGTTTAAACTAAAATGGCAGGGGGTTGGGAACCTGTGCAGGGAGACAGAGGAAAGGGAAGCAAGGATAGAAACAAAAGACAGGAAGGGGAAAAGCAAAAGTGGAAGGCAGAGAAATCAAGGGTGTAAATCAGACAGGGCCACAGTAAATAATAATTCTAAAAGGACTAAGAGTGTTAAAAAATCAAGCCTGAAGGCTTTGTGTCTTAATGTGAGGAGCATTCGTAATAAGGTGGATGAATTAGCTGTGCAAATAGATGTAAACGGATATGATATAATTGGGATTACGGAGACATGGCTCCAGGGTGACCAAGACTGGGAATTCAACATCCAGGGGTATTCAATATTCAGGAAAGACAGGAAAAAGGAAAAGGAGGTGGGGTAGCATTGCTGGTTAAAGAGGAGATTAACACAATAGTAAGGAAGGATATTAGCTCTGATGATGTGGAATCTGTATGGGCAGAGCTAAGAAACACCAAGGGGCAGAAAACGTTAGTGGGAGTTGTATACAGACGCCCAAACAGTAATGCTGAGATTGGGGATGGCATTAAACAGGAAATTAGAGACGCGTGCAATAAGGGCACAGCAGTTATCATGGGTGACTTTAATCTACCTATAGATTGGGCTAACCAAATTAGTAACAATACTGTGGAGGAGGAATTCCTAGAGTGTATACGGGATGGTTTCCTGGACCAATATGTCGAGGAACCAACTAGAGATCAGGCCATCTTAGACTGGGTATTATGTAATGTGAAAGGATTAATTAGCAATCTTGTTGTGCGAGGCCCCTTGGGGAGGAGCGATCATAATATGATAGAATTCTTCATTAAAGTGGAGAGAGAAGTAGTTGACTCAGAATCTAGGGTCCTGAATTTAAATAAAGGAAACTACGATGGTATGAGGCACGAGTTGGCTAGGATGGATTGGGGAACATTACTTAAAGGGTTGACGGTGGATAGGCAATGGCAAACATTTAAAGATCGCATGGATGAACTACAGAATTTGTTCATCCCTGTTTGACATAAAAATAAAACAAAAAAGGTGACTCTACCATAGCTAACAAAGTATATTAGGGATAGCATAAGATCCAAGGAGAGGACATATAATTTGGCCAGAAAAAGCAGCAAACCTGAGGATTGGGAACAGTTTAGGATTCAGCAAAGGAGGACAAAGGGATTAATTAAGAGGGGTGTGATAAAAATGATAACTTCCGGGAAGTTATGTCATCACTTCCTGTGAACTATGAACTATGAACTGTGTACATACCTCACTTCCTGTCATATGTCACTTCCTGTTGGACTGGTATAAATACTGGTCTGTTCAGTATTGTAAGAGGCTTCTACCAGAGGCATGGTAAAGACCTCTCTTGTGTATATAGTGTGTTTATAAGTTACTTAAAGCTTACTTTAAAGTTACTTGATGGTAAGTCTCCTTTTTCTTACATCAAGGGGAAAATAGATTATGAGAGTAAGCTTGCAGGGAACATAAAAACTGACTGTAAAAGCTTCTATAGATATGTGAAGAGAAAAAGATTGGTGAAGTCAAGCGTAGGTCCCTTGCAGTCAGAATCAGGGGAATTTATAATGGGGAACAAAGAAATGGCAGACCAATTAAATACATACTTTGGTTCTGTCTCCACAAAGGAGGACACCAATAACTTCCCAGAGATGTCGGGGAACATAGGGACTAATGAGAGGGAGAAATTGAATGAAATCAGTATTTGTAGGGAAATGGTGTTAGGGAAATTGACGGGATTGAAGGCCGATAAATCCCCAGGGCCTGATAATCTACATCCTAGGGTACTAAAGGAAGTGGCCCTAGAAATAGTAGATGCATTGCTGGTCATCTTCCAAAATTCTATAGACTCTGGAACAGTTCCCATGGATTGGAGGGTAGCTAATGTAACCCCACTAAATAAAAAAGGTGGCAGAGAGAAAATGGGGAATTATAGACCGGTAAGTCTGACATCGGTAGTGGGGAAAATGCTAGAGTCCATTATAAAAGATGTAATAGCAGAGCACTTGGAAAACAGTGACAGGATCGGACAAAGTCAACATGGATTTACAAAAGGTAAATCGTGCTTGACTAATCTACTGGAATTTTTTGAGGATGTAACTGGTAGAATAGATAAGGGAGAACCAGTGGATGTGGTGTATTTGGACTTTCAGAAGGCTTTTGATAAGGTCCCGCATAAGAGATTAGCGTGCAAAGTTAAAGCACATGGGATTGGGGGTAAGGTACTGTCTTGCATAGAGAACTGGTTGGCAGACAGGAAGCAAAGAGTTGGAATAAATGGGTCTTTTTCTGAGTGGCAGGCAGTGACTAGTGGGGTACTACAGGGATCGGTGCTAGGCCCCTAGCTATTCACAATATATATAAATGATCTGGATGAGGGAACTAGATGTAATATATCCAAGTTTGCAGACGACACAAAGCTGGGTGGGCGTGTGTGCTGTGAGGAGGATGCAGAGAAACTCCAGTATGATTTGGACAGGTTGGGTGATTGGGCAGATGCATGGCAGATGCAGTATAATGTGGATAAATGCAAGGTTATCCACTTCAGTGGCAAAAACAGGAAGATAGATTATTATCTGAACGGCAATAGATTGGGAAAAGGGGAAGTGCAACGAGACCTGGGTGTCCTTGTGCACCAGTCACTGAAGGTAAGCATGCAGGTGCAGCAGGCGGTTAAGAAGGCAATTGGTATGTTGGCCTTCATAGCGAGAGGATTCGAGTACAGGAGCAAGGATGTCTTGCTGCAGTTGTACAGGGCCTTGGTGAGGCCACACCTTGAGTATTGTGTGCAGTTTTGGTCACCTTATTCAAGGATGTTCTTGCCATGGAGAGAGTGCAGCGAAGATTCACCAGACAGATACCTGGGATGGCAGGAATGACATATGAGGAGAGATTGGGTCGATTAGGCTTATATTCGCTAGAGTTCAGAAAAATGAGAGGGGATCTCATTGAAACTTATAAAATTCTAACAGGACTAGACAGACTAGATGCAGGAGGGATGTTCCCGATGGCGGGGGAGTCCAGAACCAGGGGTCACAGTCTAAGGATAAGGGGTAAGCCATTTAGGACTGAGATGAGGAGGAATTTCTTCACCGAGAGTGGTGAACCTGTGGAATTCTCTACCACAGAAGGCAGTTGAGGCCAATTCATTAAATATATTCAAGAAGGAGTTAGATATATTTCTTAAGGCTAAGGGGATCAAGGGATATGGGGAGAAAGCAGGGACAGGGTACTTAATTTGGATGATCAGCCATGATCGCATTGAATGGCGGAGCAGGCGCGAGGGGCCGAATGGCCTATTCCTGCTCCTATCTTCTATGTTTCTATGTATCTAAATCCTGAAGTTGTGGTCAGTTTCAATGGCTGCCAGTTTGCCGTCATTAACGTGTGTTACTGGGTGTTACTCTCCTGTTTACAGTATATTACATGTAGATAGGGATCAGGAGCAGGAACCCTGGCTGATATTTTACCTTCTTACCCATGGGGGGATGAAAGAAAGAAAGACTTGCATTTCTATAGCGCCTTTCACGACCTCAGGACGTTCTAAAGCGCTTTCCAACCAATGAAGTACTTTTTGAAGTGTGGTCACTGTTGTAATGTAGGAAACGCGGCAGCCAATTTATGCACAGCAAGCTCCCACAAACAGCAATGTGATAATGACCAGGTAATCTGTTTTAGTGATGTTGGTTGAGGGATAAATATTGGCCCCAGGGCCCCTGCTTTTTGTTGAAAAAGTGGCCGTGGGATCTATTACATCCACCCGAGAGGGCAGACGGGGCCTCAGTTTAACGTCTCATCCGAAAGATGGCACCTCCGACAGTGCGGCACTCCCTCGGTACTGCCCCTCCGACAGTGCAGCGCTCCCTTAGTACTGCCGCTCTGACAGTATGGCGCTCCCTCAGTACTGCCCCTCCGATAGTGCGGCGCTCCCTCAGTACTGCCCCTCCGACAGCGTGGCGCTCCCTCAGTACTGCCCCTCCCGACAGTGCTGCGCTCCCTCAGTACTGCCCCTCCGACAGTGCGGCGCTCCCTCAGTACTGCCCCTCCGACAGCGTGGCGCTCCCTCAGTACTGACCCTCCGACAGTGCTGCTCTCCCTCAGTACTGCCCCTCTGACAGTGCGGCGCTCCCTCAGTACTGCCCCTCCGACAGTGCAGCGCTCCCCGAGTACTGCCCCTCCGACAGTGCAGCGCTCCCTCAGTACTGCCCCTCCGACAGTGCGGCGCTCCCTCAGTACTGCCCCTCCGACAGTGCGGCGCTCCCTCAGTACTGCACTGGGAGTGTCAGGTTAAATCTTTGAGCTCAAGTCCTAGGGGTGGGACTGCGAACCCACAACCTTCTGACTCTGAGGCGAGGGTGCTGCCCAGTGAGCCACAGCTGACACTATGAGGACAATGCCCCCTGAGATTACATAACTCAGTACAGACTGGAGATGGGTGTCTGAGTACAAGACTGGACAGTGCAAGTTTCCACTGTGTCTTTGTGAATGTGGAGAGTTTACTCCGTTCCATTTCTAAACATTCCAGAAATTCCATACGACCGAGTTTCATCCTGTGCTCCCAGACCAGTAACAAGTCCCGTTGCTGGATAATACAACGTTCCAGCTCCGTGGCGCCTGTTATGGTGATACTCCATTTTACTGATAAACAAGCTCTCGGTGGGAGCAGTTAGTGTTTGAAGAGAAGTGACTTGACATGCCAGGGAGCAACGTCAAGGAAAGTCAACTCCCTTCAGGCCCGAGGGGACTGCCTGGCCAAAACTGTTGTTGCCAGCAGAGTCCAGCCATCAAAATAATTCTGTGGTGTGGTCTTTATGGAGCAAGTGATTTGTGCTGGAATAGGCAAAGGATTTCAGTATCGGTGTTCAAGCTCATGGACCATTGCAGGCCAGTAGAATCAACATATAGACCCTGGTTCACATTAGAGATAGAGTAAAGATCCCTACACACTGTGCTGGACCTGACCTGGGAGTTCTCCGCACTGTCCTGGGGCCAATATTTATCCCTCAACCAACATCACTAAAAAAAACCCAGATGATCTGGTCATTATCACGGTGCTGTTTGTGGGAGCTTGCTGTGCACGAATTGGCTGCTGCGTTTCCTACATTACAACAGTGACTACACTTCAAAAAGTACTTCATTGGCTGTAAAGTGCTTTGGGACGTCCTGAGGTCATGAAAGGCGCTGGAGAAATGCAAGACTGTCTTTCTTTCTCTCTCTTTCATTCTCTCTTTCTTTCTTTCTCTCTGCTTCATAGAAACATAGAAGATAGGAGCAGGAGTAGGCCATTCGGCCCCTCGAGCCTGCTCCACCATTTAATGAGATCATGGCTGATCATCCAAATTCAGTACCCTGTCCCTGCCTTCTCCCCATATCCCTTGATCCCTTTAGCCTTAAGAAATATATCTAACTCCTTCTTGAATATATTTAATGAATTCGCCTCAACTGCCTTCTGTGGTAGAGAATTCCACAGGTTCACCACTCTCTGGGTGAAGAAATTCCTCCTCATCTCTGTCCTAAATGGCTTACCCCTTATCCTTAGACTGTGACCCCTGGTTCTGGACTCCCCGACCATCGGGAACATCCTTCCTGCATCTAGTCTGTCTAGTGCTGTCAGAATTTTATAAGTTTCAATGAGATCCCCTCTCATTCTTCTAAACTCCAGCGAGTATAAGCCTAATCGACCCAATCTCTCCTCGTACGTCATTCCTGCCATCCTAGGTATCAGTCTGGTGAATCTTCGCTGAACTCCCTCCATGGCAAGAACGTCCTTCCTCAGATAAGGCGACCAAAACTGCACACAATACTCAGTGTAAGTCCCGGGCCCTCTGTCCTCCCAACGGGAAGCTGAGCTGAATGGGTGAGCGGGTTGGGCAATCGGTGATGGGGCCCAATCTCCAACCCGGGCTGCCTTCGATCGAGTCTCCCTCACGGTGAGGGTGGCTCAGTGAGTTATACCCTGCGCGGGACAGAGAGGGCCCAGGATCCAAGACACTCGTCATCCCTGGTAAGAAGCCAGGGCCTTCGGAACAGAAGGGGAGACAAGCAGAGGAAGAATGTGGATATTCTTGGCCAGCAGTAACCGAGCAATTATTTTAAAAATAAAAGTAGTTTTAGAGGCTTGCCTTCCATCAACTCAATCCTCCCCACCCATCACAAAAAGTGATTTTGTTTAATTCTCAACCGTCGTACTCGGCCTGGCGTTTACATTAAGATTAAGCACCGCTGTAAATGTCTGTGAATTATCCTCTCTCTGTTTGAATGTTTTTTTTAGAGGAGCCCTGTCCAAGTGAAGGATTTGCGAGTAAGGATTGATTGTCTTTCTCTCGCTCTCGGTTTCTGCTGAAATCTGCAAAGAATCGTTTACTTAGTGAGGTGAAATTGAGAGTAAGAAAGAAAGACTTGCATTTCTATAGCGCCTTTCACGACCACCGGGCGTCCCAAAGCGCTTCACAGGCAATGAAGTGCTATTGCAGTCACTGTTGTAATGTAGGAAACGCGGCAGCCAATTTGCGCACAGCAAGCTCCCACAAACAGCAATGTGATAATGAGCAGATAATCTGTTTTAGTGATGTTGGTTGAGGGATAAATATTGGCCCCAGGACACCGGGGAGAACTCCCCCCCTGCTCTTCTTTGAAATGGTGACCATGGGATCTTTTACGCCCCCCTGAGAGAGCAGACGGGGCCTCGGTTTAAAGTCTCATCACGAAAGACGGCTCCTTCGACTGCAGCACTCCCTCAGCACTGGCATTGGAGTGTCAGCCTGGATTATGGGCTCACGTCTGTGGAATGGGGCTTGAACTCACAACCTTCGGACTCGAGAGGCCCTGAGATGAACTAGGTGTCCAGCTCCTGGTTACCATCCATAGGAACAGGAGGAGGCCTTTCAAATAATCATTGAAATTTATAGCACAGAAAGAGGCCATTCGGCCCATCGTGTCTGTGCCGGCCGACAAAGAGCTCTCCAGCCTAATCCCACTTTCCAGCTCTCGGTCCGTAGCCCTGCAGGTTACGGCACTTCAAGTGCATATCCAAGTACTGTTTAAATGTGATGAGGGTTTCTGCCTCTCCCACCCTCTCAGGCACTCTTTCTCCTCAACTCCCCTCTCATCCTTCCATCAATTACTTTTCAACCCCTTGCGTTTGTTCCACCATTCAATTAGATCACAGCTGATCTGTACCTCAACTGCATCTACCCGCCTTTGCGCCACATCCCTTGATACCCTCGCCCAACAAAAATCTATCGGTCTCAACCAGCGACCACTGCTGAGGGTTGGAATGGACTTCAGGCGAGGAGAAGTTTGGCTAGGGGGGTGTTGTTCTGGGGTTAGGGCTGATGCGCATTAATGGGACAGTGTAGAGGGAGCTTTACTCTGTATCTTTTCAATTCAATTCAAATCGCTTTATTGGCATGATAAGGTACATCTTATGTTGCCAAAGCATCGAAAAACATTTATGGTTGAACACATAAACGCAGATCTATCCATACAGTGTATAAACAGATAGATCCCTGAGTGTATAAATATACATTCATATAATTTGTATATACTCTTCTTAGCTTTAATGGTTGTCCCTCTGTTTATGGCAAGCTGTAACATAGTGTGCCGCTAAGGTTACACAATTTCTCTGTTCCCCTAGTAGGTATGGGAGTTTTTGGTCGTCATTCAAATTTCTGAATTCAGGGCATATTTTTGTGAATTTTGGGTAGAAATTCTCCCTGATGCCCTGATATTTTCCACAAGCTGTGAGGAAGTGCATCTCTGTCTCCACCACTCCGACTGCAGTGAGAGCATATCCTGTCCTCTCTTGGCAGCCAGGTCTGTCTGTGTCTGCCTTTTTCGATGGCCAGGCTATGTTCACTAAGTCTGTACCTTGTCAAGGTTTTTCTCAGTTTGCTATCCTTTACCATGGTCAGGTATTCAGCCATGTTGTATTGTCTGTTTAGGGCCAAGTAGCAAATGAGTTTGTTTTGGGTTTTTGTTGTTTCTGCCCAAGATGACAGATATTTTTCCTTTTGCTTAGTGACAATTGTGTTGGGTGCCTTACCTGCCCTGGGAGTGTTTGATGCGGCAGTGTAGAGGGAGCTTTACTCTGTATCTAACCCGTGCTGTACCTGCCCTGGGAGTGTTTGATGGGACAGTTTAGAGGGAGCTTTACTCTGTATCTAACCCGTGCTGTACCTGTTGTGGGTGTGTTTGATGGGGACAGTGAAGAGGGAGCTTTACTCTGTATCTAACCCGTGCTCTACCTGCCCTGGGAGTGTTTGATGGGACAGTGTAGAGGGAGCTTTACTCTGTATCTAACCCGTGTTGTACCTGCCCTGGGAGTGTTTGATGGGACAGTGTAGAGGGAGCTTTACTCTTTATCTAACCCGTGCTGTACCTGCCCTGGGAGTGTTTGATGGGACAGTGTAGAGGGAGCTTTACTCTGTATCTAACCCCTGCTATACCTGCTCTGGGAGTGTTTGATGGGACAGTGTAGAGGGAGCTTTACTCTGTATCTAACCTATGCTGTACCTGCCCTGGGAGTGTTTGATGGGACAGTGTAGAGGGAGCTTTACTCTGTAACCCGTGCTGAGTGTGTGACGCTGACACTGGATGCACTGGAGTAAATCAAAGCTCTCTATCGCTGAAACCCTTCACACCTGCAGGCAGGGACTGCTGACCTCGATGTGCGGTCAGTGGCTGGTAGAAGGGCAGTGCGGCTTTAACAGTGAACATAAGAGAGTCTAGATTATCGGAACTGAGATAGCTCACGTCCCGCATGGAAAGTTGGCAGGGAGTACAATGTTGAGTGAAATCTGCTGGGCAAAAGCATAGCTGCAATAAAATATGTTTTGCTGTAAAGTAAATAAACGATGAATTAGAGTAAACCATGTTTGAGAGTGTAATCAGTTCTGCCTGGAGCAGAGCCCAGGTGCGATGAAAGGGTCTCTCAAAATTTCCTGCAGCCTTGGGACGTTTTACTTCAAAAAGGCGCTATATAAATACAGGTTGTAGTTGAGGCAGGAACTATGGCAACATTCACGATTAGATTGGATGGGTGGGACGAAGGGATATGGGAGCACGGTGGGTAAATGTGATTGGGCCGATGCCGAATAGCCTGTTTTCATCTTAAGAGCATAAGAAACAGGAGCAGGAGTCGGCCATTCGGCCCCTCGAGCCTGCTCCGCCATTCAATGAGATCATGGCTGATCATCCAAATTCAGTACCCTGTCCCTGCTTTCTCCCCATATCCCTTTAGCCTTAAGAAATATATCCAACTCCTTCTTGAATATATTTAATGAATTGGCCTCAACTGCCTTGTGTGGTAGAGAATTCCACAGGTTCACCACTCTCTGGGTGAAGAAATTCCTCCTCATCTCTGTCCTAAATGGCTTACCCCTTATCTTTAGACTGTGACCCCTGGTTCTGGACTCCCCGACCATCGGGAACATCCTTCCTGCATCTAGTCTGTCTAGTCCTGTCAGAATTTTATAAGTTTCAATGAGATCCCCTCTCATTCTTCTAAGCTCCAGCGAGTACAAACCCAATCGTCCCAATCTCTCCTCATACGTCATTCCTGCCATCCCAGGTATCAGCCTGGTGAATCTTCGCTGCACTCCCTCCATGGCAAGAACATCCTTCCCCAGATAATGTGACCAAAACTGCACACAATACTCAAGGTGTGGTCTCACCAAGGCCCTGTACAACTGCAGCAAGACATAATCATAATAATAATCATAATCAACTTTTATTGTCATTGTTAGTGCACAAGTGCAGTACAACGAAATGTAGGCTTGCGGCTCCCGAGAGTGTACAATTAGATTAAGACATTTAAACATTCAACATACATTTGGCTTGTAATACATTAACATAAACATAACCATAATAAAGTGCACTGGCAGATGTGCAGGCTTTAGAGTTTATTTGTGGAGTTCAGTAGGATGACAGCCCTGGGAAAGAAGCTGTTCCTAAATCTGGTCGTACGGGTGCGAATGCATCTGTAGCGTCTCCCAGATGGCAGGAGGGCGAACAGACTGTGGCTGGGGTGGGTAGGGTCTTTGATGATGGACCGTGACCTCCGTAAACAGCGTTTCTGGTATATGTGCTCTATGGTCGGTAGCCGGGTGCCGGTAATGTGTTGGGCAGTTTTGACTACCCGCTGCAGGGCTTTCCGGTCATAGTAGCTACAGCTGCCATACCACACTGTGATACAGTTCGTCAGGATGCTCTCTATTGTGCAGCGGTAAAAGTTAGAGAGGATCAGGGGTGACAGGTTACATCCCTTCAGCCTCCTTAGGAAATATAGGCGCTGCTGGGCCTTCTTCACCAGAGAGGAGGTATTGAGGGACCAGGAGAGGTCTTCCGTGATGTGGACTCCAAGGAACTTTTGTTCCTTGTTCCTGTACTCAATAAGATCATGGCTGATCTGAGCTTGGCCTCAACTGCACTTTTCCGCCCGCTCCCCATAACCCTTGACTCCTCTGTAGCTCAAATATCTGTCTATCTCCGCCTTGAATATATTCAATGACTCCACAGCTCTCTGGGGTAGAGAATTCCAAAGATTCACAACCCTCTGAGAGAAGAAATTCCTCCTCATCTCCGTTTTAAATGGGCCACCCCTTAACCTGAAACTATGCCCCCTGGTTCCAGATTCCCCCCGAGGGGAAACATCCTCCCTGCATCCACCCCGTCTTGTAACTTCGATGCCTGTTTTCTGGGCTGGATGTTAGCGCTGCAATCGCTAATTGAGCCATCAGGGGGAGCTCCTGCTCCTTGTGCAGCTGGACTCACTTGTGGGACGGGGCGCCGCTATTTCTAACTGTACCACCAGGTGGCAGAGGATCCCCAACGTGGCAGCGGTCCGTCTGACAGAGCGAGGCGCTGTTACATAGAATGACGTCGCATGTACAGCCCAGAGACAGGCCATTCGGCCCAACTGGTCCGTGCCGGTGTTTCTGCTCCACACGAGCCTCCTCCCACCCCTCTTCATCTCACCTGGTCAGCATATCCTGCTATTCCTTTCTCCCTCATGTGTTTATCCAGCAGAAGGTTGTGGGTTCGAGTCCCCACTCCAGAGGCTTGAGCCCATAATCCAGGCTGACACTCCCAGTGCAGTGCTGAGGGAGTGCTGCACTGTCAGAGGTGCCGTCTTTTGGATGAGACGTTAAACCGAGGCCCCGTCTGCCCTCTCAGGTGGACGTAAAAGATCCCACGGCCACTATTTCGAAGAAGAGCAGGGGGAGTTCTCCCCGGTGTCCTGGCCAATATTTATCCCTCAATCAACATCACTAAAAACAGACGATCTGATCATTATCATATTGCTGTGTGTGGGATCTTGCTGTGCACAAATTGGCTGCTGCGTTTCCTACATTACAACAGTGACCACACTTCAAAAGTACTTCATTGGCTGTAAAGCGCTTTGGGGGGTCCGGTGGTCGTGAAAGGCGCTATAGAAATGCAAGTCTTTCTTATATTGATGGCCCCGAGTTCTGGTCTCCCCCACAAGTGGAAACATCTTCTCTGCGTCGACCCTATCGAAACCCCTTCATAATCTTGAAGACCTCGATCAGGTCGCCCCTCGGCCTCTTTTCTAGAGGAAAGAGCCCCGGCCCGTTGAGCTCCCTCTGTTCTCTGTACGGTTGAAGTTGGGCTGAGCAGTCAGCAGTTGCCCAGTCTGAGCCAGGGCCTCCAGGAGAGGTGGCCGGAGGAAAGAGGCTTCATGTGATTGTTGGGTTTCACATGATGCCGCTTTATACATTAAAAAAAAATAGCAGTCATTATTTAACCCTTCTGAGATGCTATCTGGATTAAATATATTAAAATATGCGGCAGAGAGGATTTTTAATTCATTCTGGGGATGTGGGCATCGCTGGCAAGGCCGGCATTTATTGCCCGTCCCTGGTGAAAAGAATTGGCATTTCTCCAGCGCCTTTCACAACCTCAGGACGTCCCAACGCGCTTCACAGCCAATGAAGTACTTCTGAAGTGTAGTCACTGTTGTAATGTAGGAAACGCGGCAGCCAATTTGCGCACAGCAAGCTCCCACAAACAGCAATGAAATAAATGAACAGGCCGTGTGATTTTGGATAACTATCGAGCCAAAACACCGGGGAGAACTCCCCTGCTCTTCTTAGAAATAGTGACCGTGGGATCTTATACACCCACCTGAGAGAGCAGACGGGACCTCGGTTTAACGTCTCATCCAAAAGACGGCTCCTCCGACAGTGTGGCGCTCCCTCAGTACTGCCCCTCCGACAGTGCGGCGCTCCCTCAGTACTGCTCCTCCGACAGTGCGGCGCTCCCTCAGTACTGCCCCTCCGACAGTGCGGTGCTCCCTCAGTACTGCCCCTCCGACAGTGCGGCGCTCCCTCAGTACTGCCCCTCCGACAGTGCGGCGCTCCCTCAGTACTGTCCCTCCGACAGTGCGGCGCTCCCTCAGTACTGCCCCTCCGACAGTGCAGCGCTCCCTCAGTACTGCCCCTCCGACAGTGCGGCGCTCCCTCAGCACTGCACTGGGAGTGTCACCCTAGACTTTTGTGCTCAAGTCTCTGGAGTGGGACTCGAACCCACAACCTTCTGATTCAGAGGATGAGAGAGAGAGTGCTGCCCACTGAGCCATGGCTGACACCTCGTCGTTCTGAGAAGGTGGTGGTGGGCCACCTTCTTGAACCGCTGCAGTCCGTCTGGTTTTATTCGTGTCATTCCGTGTCGCGGTTTTGTTACAACCGAGTGTCTTGCTAGGCCACCAGAGGGCAGTCAAGAGTCAACCAGGTTGGTGCGGGACTGGAGTCCCTGGGAGCGCCGACCCTCCCGGATTATCCTGGAGTCTCCCGCAACGAAAGATTAATCTCCCGGACGCCCCCACGAGCAATCTGGAAGAAAAATCACCGGGGCATTTTCTTCTCCTGTTTGGCTTTGGTCGGACTGTCCCCGAAACAGCCGGGCTACATTGTTCCCAAGATGCCGTGCAGCCCTGACGCATGTGTGCGCCATTAAATCCGCGCGGTTTGATGGGCGCAGAGGATGGTGGGTATTGTAACCCCATTATTGAGAGGATTGAAACTTATAAAATTCTAACAGGACTAGACAGACTAGATGCAGGAAGGATGTTCCCGATGGTCGGGGAGTCCAGAACCAGGGGTCACAGTCTAAGGATAAAGGGGTAAGCCATTTAGGGCAGAAATGAGGAGGAATTTCTTCACCCAGAGAGTGGTGAACCTGTGGAATTCTCTACCACAGAAGGCAGTAGAGGCCAATTCATTAAATATATTCAAGAAGGAGTTGGATATATTTCTTAAGGCTAAAGGGATCAAGGGGTATGGGGAGAAAGCAGGGACAGGGTACTGAATTTGGATGATCAGCCATGATCGCATTGAATGGCGGAGCAGGCTCGAGGGGCCGAATGGCCTACTCCTGCTCCTATCTTCTATGTTTCTATGTTTGACATGTTGCGACCAATGGTGGGAGTTGGGGGGGGTGGTCGGGGTGGGGGGTTTGCGGTTGAAGGCCATGTGATCTAACACCCCGCAATACGGTCCAACCACAGGAGTTACGATGGGCCAGACCAGGCAAGGACAGCAGGCTCCCTTCCCTAAAGGACATGCAGAACACGAAGGCCCCAGGTTCAGTCCCCAGTCTGTGCTGTATTAGCTGCCGTGTGTGTCTCTGAATCATAGAATAGAATCATAGAATGGTTACAGCACAGAAGGAGGCCATTTGGCCCATCGAGTCCGTGCCAGCTCTCTGCAAAAACACTTCAGCTAGTCCCACTCCCCCGCCCTCTCCCTGGAGCCCTGCACATTTTTTCCCTTCAGGTACTTATCCAATTCCCTTTTGAAAGCCACGATTGAATCTGCCTCCATCACCCTTTCAGGCAGTGCATTCCAGATCATAACCACTCGCTGTGTAAAAAAGTTTTTCCTCATGTCACCTTTGGTTCTTCTGCCAATCACCTTAAATCTGTGTCCTCTGGTTCTCGACCCTTCCGCCAATGGGAACAGTTTCTCTCTCTCTACTCTGTCTAGACCCCTCATGATTTTGAACACCTCTATCAAATCTCCTCTCAATCTCCCAGTGGGAGTCAGTCTCACACTGGAAAGACTGTTTAATTAATGTTTCAAATGATTGGTAAACTAAAAGCGCAATCATTACAAATTTAAGTTAAAAGTTAAGCACCAATTAGACATTTTAATAAAGTTGCAGGAACAAGATCTTAATTACCCCATAGAAAGATATTTTAATTACAAGCAGTGTTTTACGGCAATGTTAAACTCTATTTGCAAGAATGAAACCCCTTCTCTCTCTCTCACCCGAGTTAAACTAATGAAACTTTAGCAATTGTTCCAACTTTGGCAAACTTTTAAAAAGTTTTTACCGCTTTGAATCAAAAAATATTTACTTAGCAACGGTAGAACTACAAAAGCCCTGGTAGTCGGCGGACAAGCGTGAGATGACAGTGGCAGACACAATCTTCCAAAATGATCAAAGAAAAGTGGTAATAGAGACTGGGATTAAAATTAGAATCTGCTCTCAGCCGCCCCTCCCCAGAGAGTTGGTGAGGGCAGGCACGAGGAGCTCATCAGCCCCAGTACACTCACTGTTGGTAATTGTCAGAGGGTAAAAGGCCATAGCGAGAGGCTGGAGGCTGAGGTTGATCCCCTCCAGTCTGTCACCCAACCCCTCGAGCGGGGTAGTCTGAGGGGGGGTCGCTCGCTCGACTCACAATCTGAACCTTCTCCCTCCTCCTCGGTCTTGCTGGTAATGCGGCCCCAGAGCTTCCATGCCCTCACCTCGTGGTGGGACAGTGAGCGCGTGTTTGGAGGTTCCACCCCCGGCCTGGCTGCTTGACCTCTCATTGGCGGTGTGCGTCAGCTCGATCTGCAAAGGCAAAACTAGCGAACGATTAGGATAGAGGCCGTTACATACTATGAACGCACACAAACATGCCATTCGGTCCATCGTGTCTGTGCTGGCCGACAAAGAGCTCTCCACCCCAATCCCACTTTCCAGCCCTGCAGGTTACGGCACTTCAAGCGCATATCCAAGTACTTTTTAAATGTGATGAGGGTTTCTGCCTCTCCCACCCTTTCAGGCAGTGAGTTCCAGACCCCCACCACCCTCTGGGTGAAGAAATTTCTCCTCAACTCCCCTCTAATCCTTCCACCAATTACTTTAAATCTATGCCCCCTGGTTATTGACCCCTTCTGCTAAGGGAAATAGGTCCTTTCTATCCACTCTATCTAGGCCCCTCATAATTTTATACACCTCAATAAGGTCTCCCCTCGGCCTCCTCTGTTCCAAGGAAAACAGACCCAGCCTATCCAGTCTTTCCTCGTAGCTAAGATTCTCTACTCCCAGCAACCTCCTTGTAAATCTCTTCATACTCTATGTAGTGCAATCACATCCTTCCTGTTATGTGCTGCCCAGAACTGCACGCAGTACTCTAGCTGAGGCCTAACTAGTGTTTTATACAGTTCAAGCATAACCTCCCTGCTCTTGTATTCTACGCCACGGCTAATAAAGGCAAGCATTCCGTATGCCTTCTTAACCACCTTATCTACCTGGCCTGCTACCTTCAGGGATCTGTGGACATGCACTCCAAGGTCCCTCTGATCGTCTGAACATCTCAGTGTCCTACCATTTAATGTGTATTCACTTGCCTTGTTAGCCCTCCCCAAATGCATTACCTCACACTTCTCCAGACTGAATTCCATTTGCCACTGTTCTGCTCACCTGACCAGTCCATTGATATCTTCCTGCAGTCTACAGCTTTCTTCTTCATTATCAACCACACGGCCAATTTTTGCATCATCTGCAAACTTCTTAATCATACTTCCTACATTCAAGTCCAAATCATTGATATATACCACAAAAAGCAAGGGACCCAGTACTGAGCCCTGCGGAACCCCACTGGGAACAGCCTTCCAGTCACAAAAACACCCTTTGACCATTACCCCTTGTTTCCTGACTCTGAGCCAATTTTGGATCCAACTTGCCACTTTGTCCTGGATCCCATGGGCTTTTAACTTTGTGACCAGTCTGCCATGCGGGACCTTATCAAAAGCCTTGCTAACATCCATATAGACTACATCAAACACACAACCCTCATCGACCCTCCTTGTTACCTCCTCAAAAAATTCAATTAAGTTAGTCAGACACGACCTTCCCTTAACAAATCCATGCTGACTGTCCTTGATTAATCCGTGTCTTTCTAAATGAAGATTTATCCCGTCTCAGAATTTTTTCCAATGATTTTCCCACCACCGAGGTTAGGCTGACTGGACTGTAATTACTTGGTCTATCCCTTTCTCCCTTTTTAAACAAAGGTACAACGTTAGCAGTCCTCCAGTCCTCTGGCACCACATCTGTAGCCAGAGAGGATTGGAAAATGATGGTCAGGGCCTCTGCTATTTCCTCTCTTACTTCTCTTAACAGCCTGGGATACATTTCATCCGGGCCTGGGGATTTATCCACTTTCAAAGATGCTAAACCCCTTAATACTTCCTCTTTCACTATGTTTATTTCATCTAATATTTCACACTCCTCCTCCGTGATTGCAATGTCTACATTGCCCCTCTCTTTTGTGAAAACAGACGCAAAGTATTCATTAAGAACCCTACCCATGTCTTCCGCCTCCACACACAGGTTACCTTTATGGTTCCTAATAGGCCCCACTCTTACTTTAGTTATCCTCTTGCTCTTAATGTATTTATAAAACATCTTTGGGTTTTCCTTGATTTTACTTGCCAATATTTTTTCATGCCCTCTCTTTGCTTTCCTAATTTCCTTTTTAATTTCACCCCTGCACTTTCTATACTCCTCTCGGCTTTCTGCAGTATTGAGTCCTCAGTATCTGTCATAAACTTCTCTTTTTTCTTTATCCTACCCTGTATGCCCCTTGACATCCAGGGAGCTCTAGATTTGTTAGTCCCACCCATTTTCTTTAAGGGAACATACTTGCTCTGAACCCTCGCTATCTCCTCCTTGAATGTCTCCCTCTGCTCTGACACTGATTTACCTTCAAGTTTCTGTCTCCAGTCCACTTTGGCCAAATCACCTCTCAGCTTAGTAAAATTAGCTTTTCCCCAATTGAGAACTTTTATTCCTGGTCCATCCTTGTCCTTTTCCACAACTACCCTAAATCTAACTGAATTATGCTCTCTACCACCAAAGTGCTCTTCCACTGATACCCTTTCCACCTGCCCAGCTTCATTCCCTAAAACTAGGTCCAGAACCACCCCCTCTCTTGTTGGGCCTGCTACGTTCTGGCTAAAACAGTTCTCCTGAATGCATTTTAAGAATTCTGCTCCCTCTATACCTTTCACACTAATTTTATCCCAGTTAATATTAGGGAAGTTGAAATCCCCAACTATTACTGCCCTATTTTTGCACGTCTCAGAAATTTGCCGACATATTTGCTCCTCTGTCTCCCTCTGACTGTTCGGGGGTCTATAGTACTCTCCCAGCAGTGTGATCGCCCCTTATTTGTTTTTCAGTTCAATCCCATTTGGCCTCATTTGATGATCTTTCTAAGATATCCTCCCTCCTCACAGCTGTAATTGTTTCTTTAATCAATATTGTGACCCACCCTTCCTTTTTTATCCCCCTCTATCTCGTCTGAAAACCCTGTAACCAGGAATGTTGAGCTGCCATTCCTGCCCTTTCAGCCATGTCTCAGTAATAGCTATAATATCATACTCCCACGTGTCTATCTGTGCCCTCAGCTCATCTGCTTTATCCCGAGACTCCTTGCGTTGAAGTATAAACCATTTAGCACGGCCAAACTCCCTTGTCTATTTTCTAGCCTTTGTTTCCTCTGTCTTCCAAACTCACTTACTAATTTACTGCCTTCCATTTCCAGCTTTGCTTCTCTCCCTCCTGAATCTACTCTCAGGTTCCCATCCCCCTGCCAAGCTAGTTTAACCCCCACCCCCCCAACAGCACTCTCTGGGTAAAGAAGTTTCTCTTGAATTCCCTATTGGATTTATTAGTGACTGTCTTAGTCCCTAGTTCTGGACTCTCCCATAAGCAGAAATTTTTTCTCTATATCTACCCTATCAAACCCCTTCATATTCTTAATGATCCTCTATCGGGTCACCCCTCACCTTCTATCCCCAGCCTGTTTAGCCTTTCCTGAAAGGTATAACATCTCAGTTCCAGTCATCCTTGTGAATCTTTTTTGCACCCTCTCCAGTGCCTCTATATCCTTTTTATAATATGGAGACTCGATCTGTGCACAGTGCTCCGAGTGTGGTCTAACCAAGGTATATGGAGACTCGATCTGTGCACAGTGCTCCGAGTGTGGTCTAACCAAGGTATATGGAGACTCGATCTGTGCACAGTGCTCCGAGTGTGGTCTAACCAAGGTATATGGAGACTCGATCTGTGCACAGTGCTCCGAGTGTGGTCTAACCAAGGTATATGGAGACTTGATCTGTGCACAGTGCTCCGAGTGTGATCTAACCAAGGTATATGGAGACTCGATCTGTGCACAGTGCTCCGAGTGTGGTCTAACCAAGGTTCAATACAAGTTTAACATCGCTTCTCTACTTTTCAATTCTATCCCTCTAGAAATGACCCCCAGTGCTTGGTTTGCTTTTTTATGGCCTTATTAACCTGTGTTGCTACTTTTAGTGAGTCGTTTGAATGTGTGGCATAATGGCAACTGGTCTCCAATCTTTCTGCTGATGATCCCACTGCAGGGTCACTGATCATCAACTAGTCCCACCTCAGAGACTTGCGTGTGATGCCCACAATGCGCGAGCAAGAGAGAAAGAAAAAAGACAGACTTGCATTTCTATAGCGCCTTTCACAACCTCAGGACGTCCCGAATCGCTTTACAGCCAATGAAGTACTTTTTGAAGTGGGGTCACTGTTGTAATGTGGGAAACGCGGCAGCCAATTTGCGCACAGTAAGCTCCCACAAACAGCAATGTGATAATGACCAGATAATCTGTTTTTAGTGATGTTGGTTGAGGGATAAATATTGGCCCCAGGACACCGGGGAGAACTCCTCTGCTCTTCTTCGAAATAGTGCCATGGGATCTTTAACATCCACCTGAGAGAGCAGACGGGGCCTCGGTTTAACGTCTCACCCGAAATGCGGAGAGGGACAGTGTGTGGCGAGTGTCGTGCCTTCGTTGACTTGATCAGGTTTCTGAATATCTGGAGGTACTGCTTTCCCGTCCTGTTCTTGTTGCTTTCCTTGTTCTCCACCGTTGCCAGCTGCCCCACTCTGCATCTACGGGCTTGGGTGTGGAGCCGGTCCAGCCTTTTCTCATTCAGGAGTGTCATCACCTCTTGCTCCGTGAAGTAGGGACCCTGGGACACTTCTCACCATCATTGTTCACGTTCGGTCAACATAAGAACATAAGACGTAGGAGCAGGAGTCGGTCATTTGGCCCCTCGAGCCTGCTCCGCCATTCAATAAGATCATGGCTGATCTGATCTTGGCCTCAACTCCACTTCACTGCCCGCTCCCCATAACCCTCGACTCCCTTACCTTTCAAAGATCTGTCTATCTCCACCTTAAATATATTCAATGACCCAGCCTCCACAGCTCTCTGGGGAAGAGAATTCCAAAGATTCACCACCCTCAGAGAAGAAATTCCTCCTCATCTCCGTCTTAAATGGGCGACCCCTTATCCTGAAACTATGCCCCCTAGTTCTAGATTTCCCCCGAGTTCTAGATTTCCCCCTAGTTCTAGATTTCCCCACGAGGGGAAACATCCTCCCTGCATCTACCTGTCGAGCCCCCTCAGTATCTTATATGTTTCAATAAGATCCCCTCTCATTCTTCTAAACTCCAATGAGTATAGGCCCAACCTGCTCAACCTTTCCTCATAAGACAACCCCTTCATCTCAGGAATCAACCTCGTGAACCTTCTCTGAACTGCCTCCAATGCAAGTACTGTATGTCCCTCCTTAAATAAGGAGACCACAACTGTACGCAGTACTCCAGGTGTGGTCTCACCAACGCCCTGTACAGTTGTAACAAGACTTCCCTGCTTTTATACTCCATTCCCCTTGCAATAAAGGCCAACATTCCATTTGCCTTGTTGATTACTTGCTGTACCTGCATGGCCATCTGTGCGAAGCGAAAGATTTGAAACAATGGAGACTCTCTACGCAGCAACTTAAACAAATGATTTAAAGGTCCTTTATGACAGAGATCCACTTACCGTTCACTCCCCGGTCTCGCTCTTAAGGAAATCTGTCACCTTTCCCACTTGTATCGTCTTTCAATCTAGCACCTTGAGGCACAGTTGGTCCCGATCCAATTTCCTTCAAACAACTCTGACCAAATACGCCAATTTCCACCCGTTGTACATTTTGGACAATGTGCTAATGCAATTCCAGGAACCCTGAACATTAACTTGAATGGGCAGAATTTCAGGTCCAATTTCTTGGTTGCATACACGCAGAAAATTCCAGGCCCTGACACGGTTCACTTGGAGACGATGAACTGAATCGGTAAAGAGATCTGAGCTGAGAGACCATCGTAGTCATCGGGAGCTGACGTTTGTGCCGTCCCCTTGTGGAGGGGAATCTCACAGGAAGTTTAATGAAGAGGGGGAAAAGGGGAGGCTAAACCGAGGCGAGAGAACTGAAGAGAGACGACTAAAAGCAAGGGCAAAGATAGAGATGTGACTAGTAACTTTATATTGTATCTCTGCTTGGAATAAGAGAATCTTACAGCACAGAAGGAGGCCATTCGGCCCATCGTGCCTGTGCCGGCTCTTTGAAAGAGCTCTCCAATTAGTCCCACTCCCCCCTGCTCTTTCCCCAGAGCCCTGCAAAATTTTCCTTTCAAGTATTTCTCCAATTCCCTTTTGAAAGTTACTATTGAATCTGCTTCCACCGCCCTTTCAGGCAGCGCGTTCCAGATCACAACAACTCGCTGCGTAAAAACATTCTCCTCATCTCCCCTCTGGTTCTTTTGCCGATTATCTTCAATCTGTGTCCTCTGGTTACCGACCCTCCCGCCACTGGAAACAGTTTCTCCTTATTTATTCCATCCAAACCCTTCATAATTTTGAACACCTCGATTAAATCTCCCCTTAACCTCTGCTCTAAGGAGAACAATCCCGGCTTCTCCAGTCAAAAGGGAAACATTTGCAGGGTTCTGGGGAAAGAGCAGGGGGAGGGGGACTAAATGCAGAGCTCTTTCAAAGAGCCGGCACAGGCACGATGGGCCAAATGGCCTCCTCCTGTGCTGTAAGATTCTATGTTTTTAAAAGGCTTTTGAAGGAAGGGTGCGAGGAGGAGCAGTTGTAAGACAATAAGAACATAAGAATTAGGAGCAGGAGTCGGCCATTCGGCCCCTCGAGCCTGCTCCGCTATTCAATGAGATCAGGGCTGATCTTCGACCTCAACTCCACTTTCCTGCCCGATCCCCATATCCCTTGATTCCCCTAGCGTCCAAAAATCTATCGATCTCAGCCTTGAAGGAGGGAGGGCTTTAGTTTCCTGGATCACTGGGTCTGCTTCTGGGAAAGGTGGGACTTGTACAAGTCGGACGGTTTACACCTGAACCAGAGGGGGACCAATATCCTTGCGGGGAGGTTTGCTAGCACTGCTGGGGGGGGTTTAAACTAACTTGGCAGGGGGATGGGATACAGAGTGGAGCTATAGTAGGGGGTGATTTACAGCCAAATACGGAGGAAAAAACAAGTCAGCTGGGAAGGCAGGGCAAATATGTGAAGGCAAAAGGGAATATGGCAAGGCTGGAAGGCATTTATTTTAATGCAAGGAGTCTTGCAAATAAGGTGGATGAACTGAAGTTGTTGTTGAACACATGGGAGTACGATATTGTTGCTATCACGGAGACATGGTTGAGGGAGGGTCAGGACTGGCAGCTCATTATTCCGGGGTATAGAATCTTCAGGCGAGACAGAGGGGGGTGTAAAAAGGGAGGGGGTGTTGCAATATTAATTAAGGAGTCAATTACTGCTGTAAGGAGGGATGATATATTAGCGGGGTCCTCTAATGAGGCCACATGGGTAGAACTTAAAAACAAAAAGGGGGCAAGCACTTTGCTGGGAGTGTACTATAGGCCCCCAAACAGTCAGGGGGAGATAGAGGAACAGATATGTAGGCAAATCTCAGAGAAGTGCGAAAATAATAGGGTAATAATAGTGGGGGATTTCAACTTCCCCAATATTAATTGGGATAGTCAGAGTGTGAAAGGCTTAGAGGGTGCAGAATTCTTAAAGTGCATCCAGGAGAGCTTTTTGAGCCAACATGTAGAAAGTCCTACAAGAGAGGGGGCGGTACTGGACCTAATTCTAGGGAATGTAGCCGGGCAAGTGGTGGAAGTGTCAGTAGGAGAGCATTTTGGCGACAGTGACCATAATTCGGTGAGATTTAAGGTGGTCATGGAAAAAGACAAAGACGGCCCGGAAATAAGGGTTCTAAATTGGGGGAAGGCCGATTTTAATATGATAAGGCAGGATCTGGCCAAAGTGGACTGGGAGCAGCTACTTATAGGAAAATCCACATCAAAACAGTGGGAGACTTTCAGAAGGGAAATAGAGAGAGTACAACGCCAACATGTTCCTGTAAAGGTCAAGGGTGGGACCAACAAGCAAAGGGAACCTTGGATGACAAGGGATATACAAAAATGCATTAGAAAAAAAGGGGGGCTTTTGGCAGTTACAAAAGACTAAAGACGGAGGAAGCCCGAGAGGAGTATAAAAAGTGCAGGGGCATACTTAAAAAAGAAATTAGGAGAGCGAGGAGGGGCCATGAAATAACACTGGCGAGCAAAATAAAGGAAAATCCTAAGATGTTTTATAAGCATATTAAGGGCAAGAAGATAACCAGGGAAAGGGTAGGGCCCATTAGGGACCAAAGTGGCAATCTGTGTGTAGAGCCAGATGATGTAGGCGGGGTTTTAAATGAATTTTTTGCATCTGTGTTCACTATGGAGAAAGACAATGTAGACATAGAAATCGGGCAAGGGGACTGTGATATACTTGAACATATTAGCATTGAGAGGGAGGAGGTACTAGCGGTTTTAGCAGGCCAAAAAGTGGATAAATCCCCAGGCCCGGACGAGATGTATCCCAGGCTGCTGTGTGAGGCAAAGGAGGAGATTGCAGGGGCTCTGACACAAATTTTCAGAACCTCTCTGGCCACAGGGGATGTACCAGAGGACTGGAGAACAGCTAACGTAGTACCATTATTCAAGAAGGGTAGCAGGGATAAACCAGGGAATTACAGGCCAGTGAGCCTAACATCTGTGGTAGGGAAATTATTAGAAAAAATTCTGAGGGACAAAATTAGTCTCCACTTGGAGAGGCAAGGATTAATCGGGGATAGTCAGCATGGCTTTGTCAAGGGTAAATCATGTCTGACCAATCTGATTGAATTTTTCGAGGGGGTGACTAGGTGTGTGGATGAGGGAAATGCTGTGGATGTGGTATACATGGACTTCAGTAAGGCTTTTGACAAAGTCCCACATAGGAGACTGGTCAAGAAGGTAAGAGCCCATGGGATCCAGGGTGCCTTGGCACGTTGGATCCTAAACTGGCTGAGTGGCAGGAGGCAGAGGGTGATGGTCGAAGGTTGCTTTTGTGACTGGAAGCCTGTGTCCAGTGGGGTACCTCAGGGATCGGTGCTGGGTCCCTTGCTGTTTGTGATCTACATAAATGATTTGGATGAGAATGTAAAAGGTATGATCAGTAAGTTCGCAGATGACACGAAAATTGGTGGGGTGGTAAATTGCGAGGAGGAAAGCCTCAGGCTATAGGACAATATAAACGGGTTGGTCAGATGGGCGGAAAAGTGGCAAATGGAATTTAACCCTGAAAAGTGCGAGGTGATGCATTTTGGACGGACAAATAAGGCAAGGGAATACACAATGAGTGGTAGGACCCTAGGAAGTACAGAGATTCAGAGGGACTTTGGTGTACATGTACATAGATCCCTGAAGGCAGCGGAACAGGTAGATAAGGTGGTTAAAAAGGCATATGGGATACTTGCCTTCATTAGCCGAGGCATAGAATATAAGAGCAGGGAGGTTATGATGGAGCTGTACAAAACGCTGGTGAGGCCACAGCTGGAGTACTGTGTGCAGTTCTGGTCGCCTCACTATAGGAAGGATGTGATTGCTTTAGAGAGGGTGCAGAGAAGATTCACCAGGATGTTACCTGGGATGGAGCGCCTCAGCTATGAAGAGAGGCTGGACAGGCTGGGGTTGTTTTCCTTGGAGCAAAGAAGGCTGAGGGGGGACCTGATTGAGGTGTACAAAATGATGAGGGGCATAGATAGGGTAGATAAAGAGGAACTTTTCCCCTTAGTAGGGGGGTCAATAACAAGGGGGCATAGATTCAGGGTAAGGGGCAGCAGGTTTAGAGGGGATTTGAGGAGGAACTTTTTCACCCAGAGGGTGGTTGGAGTCTGGAACTCACTGCCTGAAAGGGTGGTAGAGGCAGGAACCCTCACAACATTCAAGAAGCATTTGGATGAGCACTTGAAATGCCACTGCATACAAGTCTACGGACCAAATGCTGGAAAATGGGATTAGATTGGACAGGGCTTGATGGACGGCGCAGACACGATGGGCCGAAGGGCCTCTTTCTGTGCTGTATAACTCTATGACTCTATGAATATACTCAACGACTGAGCCTCCACAGCCCTCTGGGGCAGAGAATGCCAAAGATTCACCACCCTCTGAGTGAAGAAATTCCTCCTCATCTTAGTCCTAAATGGTCGACCCCTTATCCTGAGACTGTGACCCCTGGTTCTAGACTCTCCAGCCAGGGGAAACATCCTCTCAGCATCTACTCTGTCAAGCCCTTTAAGAATGTTACACGTTTCAGTGAGATCACCTCTCATTCTTCTAAACTCCAGAGAGTATCGGCCCATTCTACACAATCTCTCCTCATAGGACAGCCCTCTCACCCCAGGAATCAATCTGGTGAACCTTCGTTGCACCGCCTCCAAGGCAAGTATATCCTTCCAAAACTGTGCACTGGAGTGGGGACTTGAACCCACAACCTTCGGACTCAGAGGTGAGAGTGCTGCCCACTGAGCCAAGGCTGACCTCTACTGAACAGCCCTTATCCCCCAACCCCCCTCGGTCAGCAGGTATTCTGATCTCCAACGACCATCTCTGACTCCTCACCCTCCCTCAAGAAAGGAACTCCTTGCCTTGGAATGTTGGCCTGGTTGCTTCATCGACACAACCATGGAAACCTCCGAGATTATAATTGGAATCAAATGATGCGCTATTGCAGTGTGTCAGCTGTGGCTCACTGGGTAGCTCTCTCGCGTCTAAGGGCCGTGGGTTCAAATCCCATTCCAGGAGACTTGAGCACAAAAATCTAGGCCGACACTCCCAGTGCGGTACTGAGGGAGTGCTGCACTGTCAGTGGTGCCGTCGATCGGATGAGACGTTAAACCGAGGCCCCGTCTGCTCTCTCAGGTGGATGTAAAAGATTCCACGGCCACTATTTCAAAGAAGAGCAGGGGGGATTTATTCCTGGGGCCAATCTTTCTTCTTCTTTCTTAGGCAGTCCCTCGGAACTGAGGATGACTTGCTTCCATATTAAAAATGAGCTCGCAGGTGGCTGATTAGTTCAATGCGGGACCTACAGTCTCTGTCACAGGTGGGGCAGACGGTGGTTGAAGGGGCGGGTGGGTGGGGTGCTTGGGTTGACGTGCGCTCCTTGCGCTGCCTGCGCTTGGCTTCCGCTTGCTCCCGGCGAAGACACTCAAGGTGTTTATCCCTCAACCAACATCACTAAAGCAGATTATCTGGTCATTATCACATTGCTGTTTGTGGGAGCTTGCTGTGCACAAATTGGCTGCTGCGTTCCCTACATTACAACAGTGACTACATTTCAAAGTAGTACTTCATTGGCTGTAAAGCGCTTTGGGACGTCCGGTGGTCGTGAAATGCAAATCGTTCTTTTTTAATGAGTTCACTCCTGCAAAGGTCGACTAATTCTTCTGTATATTGTTCATGCCTGTTGTGATTTTTGTTCTGATAGGTCTGGGTTAAAAGTGTTGGGATATCTGATGTAGCTAGAATTCCTTGCGCTAGCTCAAGCCCAGAAAACCAGGCATTTTACATTTTTCTTGTGTAAGATGGAGACCCGCGGTGAAATAACTATTTGCAGGACTGGTCCTTTCTCTCCTTTTCACGTCGCTTACACCACTCACCGAATCATGAGGCACATTCCTGAATCATGAATCCCACTCCAGGGACTTGAGCACAAAATTCTAGGCTGACACTCCACTGCAGCGCTGAGGGAGTGCTGCACTGCCGGAGATGCCGTCTTTCAGATGAGATGTTAAACCGAGGCCCCATCTGCTCTCTCAGGTGGATGTAAAAGATCCCACGGCCACTATTATGGAGAGCAGGGGAGTTCTCCCTGGTGTCCTGGGGCCAATATTTATTCCTCGATCACCATCAGATTACCTGGTCATTATCACATTGCTGTTTGTGGGAGCTTGCTGTGCACAAATTGGCTGCCGCGTTTCCCACATTACAACAGTGACTACACTTCAAAAGTACTTTCCTTCCTTCCCTTTTCTTCTTCCCTCCTTTCCTTCCTTCTGAGGGATTTGAAAACAAGGATGAGAATTTTGAAATCGAGGCGTCGCCGGACCGGGAGCCAGTGTAGGTCAGCGAGCACAGGGGGTGATGGGTGAACGGGACTGGGTGTGAGTTAGGACACGGGGTCAGCGAGCACAGGGGGTGATGGGTGAACGGGACTGGGTGCGAGTTAGGACACGGGGCAGCGAGCACAGGGGGTGATGGGTGAACGGGACTGGGTGTGAGTTAGGACACGGGGTCAGCGAGCACAGGGGGTGATGGGTGAACGGGACTGGGTGCGAGTTAGGACACGGGGCAGCGAGCACAGGGGGTGATGGGTGAACGGGACTGGGTGCGAGTTAGGACACGGGGCATTGAGCACGGGGTGATGGGTGAACGGGACTGGGTGTGAGTTAGGACACGGGGCAGTGAGCACAGGGGGTGATGGGTGAACGGGACTGGGTGTGAGTTAGGACACGGGGCAGTGAGCACAGGGGGTGATGGGTGAACGGGACTGGGTGTGAGTTAGGACACGGGGCAGTGAGCACAGGGGGTGATGGGTGAACGGGACTGGGTGTGAGTTAGGACACGGGGCAGTGAGCACAGGGGGCGATGGGTGAACGGGACTGGGTGTGAGTTAGGACACGGCCAGCAGAGTTTTGGATGAGTGGCACCTGCAAGGATCGGCAGTGTTGAGCTCTCCTTTGACTAAGTTGTATTTGCAATCTTCAGGTAGTAACTATACTGATCTCCGCTGAACAGCCATGCCCCACCCCACCCCACTCAAACAGTAGCTATAAAAAAGATAGAAAGAAAGAAAGTCTTACATTTCTACCGCGTCTTTCACAACCTCAGGCTGTCTCAAAGCAATTTACAGCCAATGAAGTACTTTTGAAGTGTAGTCACTGTTGTAATGTAGGAAACGCAGCAGCCAATTTGCACACGGATTGCGGAGGGAGAAATAAATAAATAGAAACAATTTCTAGAGAAGGTCATGGTAACCTGTTTGTCACAAGAGAAGAAGAAAAACAAGCAAAAAGTTAAGAAAACCCAGCTGGAAATGGGCTCAAATCAGGAGGGAAATCCTTTTAAAATAAATACAGAAAACGCTGGAAATACTCAGCAGGTCAGGCACCATCTGTGGAGAGAGAAACAGAGTTAACGTTTCAGGTCGATGACCTTTGGTGAGTGCAGCGAGCTCGGGAGGAACAGGTGACTCTGGACCTCTGGTTCCCCAAAGCTCTCCACCACTGGGGGTTTTCCTCGCCTCGTGTCTGGGTCTGGTGTAGACTCACTGATCGAGATTGATCGCTGTGATTGGTCAACGACTCCATTAAAATAAAAATCTCTACTGGCAAGACTTGCATTTCTATAGCGCCTTTCACGACCTCAGGACGTCCCAACGCGCTTTACAGCCAATGAAGTACTTTCTTGAAATGTAGTCACTGTTGTAATGTAGGAAACGCGGCAGCCAATTTGCGCACAGCAAGCTCCCACAAACAGCAGTGTGATAATGACCAGATCATCTGTTTTAGTGATGCTGATTGAGAGATAAATATTGCCCAGGACACCAGGGAGAACTCCCCCTGCTCTTTCTCAAATAGTGGCCGTGGGATCTTTTACATTCACCCGAGAGGGCAGTAGGAGCCTCGGTTTAACATCTCATCCGAAAGAAGGCACCTCCGACAGTGCAGCGCTCCCTGAAGTGTCCGGCGAATGTGCTCAAATCTCTGGAAGCCACAACCTTCTGACTCAAGAGGCCCCAAGGCGAGTGCGCTACCAGCTGAGCCAAGACTGACCACCACCAATCGCCAATGAGCAGCTCTACCCTCTTACCCACCCCCAAGAAGGGAACGCTGTGGTGTATGTAACCTGTTCCACCTTAAGAGAACTACCTTAAGAGATGTACTACTTTCTCTTGGCTGCTGTATACTGTAATACCGGTGGTGACCACACCGGTATATAAACGTTGTGTAGGGATTTGCTGGGCAGTTCAGCCCTGACCTCCGAATAGTAAAGACCTGTTAAAAGTTATTCTTGTGGTCTGTGTCCAGTGATTTATAATAAGCATAACTGGGACACACAGACTTAACAAACGCCTTGCCTTGGAATGTTGTTTAGTTGCCTCATCGACAGAACTATCGAAACCGAGACTATAATTAGATCCCAATGATGCCTCACTGCTGCTGTTAGTTGGGTCTGTGCTGAGCTAGTGAATGGGAACCCACCCCTCAGACTAGTGACAGAGGACGTTCTATCTAGATTTGGTAGTTCTGTGTTAAACTGGTGGCGTTCAAAATTGGCGTCATAAAAGTAGGGAAGTTTTGATGCAACTTTACAGGGCGCTGGTGAGAACACACCTGGAGTATTGCGTACAGTTTTGGTCTCCATATTTAAGGAGGGATATACTTGCATTGGAGGCAGTTCAGAGAAGGTTCACGAGGTTGATTTCTGGGATGAAGGGGTTGACTTATGAAGAAAGGTTGAGCAGGTTGGGCCTATACTCATTGGAGTTTAGAAGAATGAGAGGTGATCTTATTGAAACATATAAGATTCTGAGGGGGCTCGACAGGGTAGGTGCAGAGAGGATGTTTCCCCTAGTGGGGGAATCTAGAACTAGGGGGCATAGTTTCAGAATAAGGGGTCGCCCATTTAAGACGGAGATGAGGAGGAATTTCTTCTCAGAGGGTCGTGAATCTTTGGAATTCTCTACCCCAGGGAGCTGTGGAGGCGGAGTCAGTGAATATATTCAAGGCGGAGATTGACAGACCTTTGAACTACAGGGAGTCGAGGGTTATGGGGAGAGAGCGGGAAAGTGGAGTTGAGGCCAAGATTGGATCAGCCATGATCTTATTGAATGGCGGAGCAGGCTCCTGCTCCTGTTTCTTATGTTCTTATGTCTCCGCTGTGAGCAGATGTAATAATTGCAGGCTGAGTATCGCTACACAATTGTGGTTTTGCTTGTTGAAAATAGTTATTTACCTGGAATTCACTGAGCATTTCCTGCCAAATTATCGGTTGCATCATTTCTTGCACATGCACCAGCCCCGGCTCAGTTGGTAACAGGCTCATGCAATCCCAATAGATCCATTTCCCTCCCCATTGGCTACAATCCCAATGGACCAAACCCCTTCCCAATGCAGTGCTTAGGACCTAGACTGCTGAAGGCACAGCCGCCAATATTGGGGCGAAGGGAGTGGGGGTTGCACAAGAGGCCATAGTTGGAGGAACGCTGAGGTATCGGAGGATTTTGGAGCTGGAGGTGGTTACATAGATAGGGAGGGGGGGGGGGCGCAAGGGCCACGGAGTGATTTGAAAACAAATATGAGAATTTTTAAATCGAGGCGTTGCCGGACCGGGAGCCAATGTAGGTCAGCAAGCACAGGGGGTGATGGGTGAACGGGACTGGGTGTGAGTGAGGACACGGGGGCAGTGAGCACAGGGGGTGATGGGTGAACGGGACTGGGTGTGAGTTAGGACTCGGGGCAGTGAGCACAGGGGGTGATGGGTGAACGGGACTGGGTGTGAGTTAGGACACGGGGCAGTGAGCACAGGGGGTGATGGGTGAACGGGACTGGGTGTGAGTTAGGACACGGGGCAGTCAGCACAGGGGGTGATGGGTGAACGGGACTGGGTGTGAGTTAGGACACGGGGGCAGTGAGCACAGGGGGTGATGGGTGAACGGGACTGGGTGTGAGTTAGGACACGGGGCAGTGAGCACAGGGGGTGATGGGTGAACGGGACTGGGTGTGAGTTAGGACACGGGGGCAGTGAGCACAGGGGGTGATGGGTGAACGGGACTGGGTGTGAGTTAGGACACGGGGCAGTGAGCACAGGGGGTGATGGGTGAACGGGACCGGGTGTGAGTTAGGACACGGGGCAGTGAGCACAGGGGGTGATGGGTGAACGGGACTTGGTGTGAGTTAGGACACGGGGCAGTGAGCACAGGGGGTGATGGGTGAATGGGACTGGGTGTGAGTTAGGACACGGGGCAGTGAGCACGGGGTGATGGGTGAACGGGACTGGGTGTGAGTTAGGACACGGGGCAGTGAGCACAGGGGGTGATGGGTGAACGGGACTGGGTGTGAGTTAGGACACGGGGCAGCGAGCACAGGGGGTGATGGGTGAACGGGACTGGGTGTGAGTTAGGACACGGGGCAGTGAGCACAGGGGCTGATGGGTGAACGGGACTGGGTGTGAGTTAGGACACGGGGCAGTGAGCACGGGGTGATGGGTGAACGGGACTGGGTGCGAGTTAGGACACGGGGCAGTGAGCACGGGGTGATGGGTGAACGGGACTCGGTGCGAGTTAGGACACGGGGCAGTGAGCACAGGGGGTGATGGGTGAACAGGACTGGGTGTGAGTTAGGACACGGGGCAGTGAGCACAGGGGGTGATGGGTGAACGGGACTGGGTGTGAGTTAGGACACGGGGCAGTGAGCACAGGGGGTGATGGGTGAACGGGACTGGGTGTGAGTTAGGACACGGGGCAGTGAGCACAGGGGGGTGATGGGTGAACGGGACTGGGTGTGAGTTAGGACACGGGGCAGTGAGCACGGGGTGATGGGTGAACGGGACTCGGTGTGAGTTAGGACACGGGGCAGTGAGCACAGGGGGTGATGGGTGAACGGGACTGGGTGTGAGTTAGGACACGGGGCAGTGAGCACAGGGGGTGATGGGTGAACGGGATTGGGTGTGAGTTAGGACACGGGGGCAGTGAGCACAGGGGGTGATGGGTGAACGGGACTGGGTGTGAGTTAGGACACGGGGCAGTGAGCACAGGGGGTGATGGGTGAACGGCACTGGGTGTGAGTTAGGACACGGGGGCAGTGAGCACAGGGGGTGATGGGTGAACGGGACTGGGTGTGAGTTAGGACACGGGGCAGTGAGCACAGGGAGTGATGGGTGAACGGGACCGGGTGTGAGTTAGGACACGGGGCAGTGAGCACAGGGGGTGATGGGTGAACGGGACTTAGTGTGAGTTAGGACACGGGGCAGTGAGCACAGGGGGTGATGGGTGAACGGGACTGGGTGTGAGTTAGGACACGGGGCAGTGAGCACGGGGTGATGGGTGAACGGGACTGGGTGTGAGTTAGGACACGGGGCAGTGAGCACAGGGGGTGATGGGTGAACGGGACTGGGTGTGAGTTAGGACACGGGGCAGCGAGCACAGGGGGTGATGGGTGAACGGGACTGGGTGTGAGTTAGGACACGGGGCAGTGAGCACAGGGGCTGATGGGTGAACGGGACTGGGTGTGAGTTAGGACACGGGGCAGTGAGCATGGGGTGATGGGTGAATGGGACTGGGTGCGAGTTAGGACACGGGGCAGTGAGCACAGGGGGTGATGGGTGAACGGGACTGGGTGTGAGTTAGGACACGGGGCAGTGAGCACAGAGGGTGAAGGGTGAACGGGACTCGGTGTGAGTTAGGACACGGGGCAGTGAGCACGGGGTGATGGGTGAACGGGACTGCGTGTGAGTTAGGACACGGGGCAGTGAGCACAGGGGGTGATGGGTGAACGGGACTGGGTGTGAGTTAGGACACGGGGCAGTGAGCACGGGGTGATGGGTGAACGGGACTGGGTGCGAGATAGGACACGGGGCAGTGAGCACAGGGGGTGATGGGTGAACGGGACTGGGTGTGAGTTAGGACACGGGGCAGTGAGCACAGGGGGTGATGGGTGAACGGGACTGGGTGTGAGTTAGGACACGGGGCAGTGAGCACAGGGGGTGATGGGTGAACGGGACTGGGTGTGAGTTAGGACACGGGGCAGTGAGCACAGAGGGTGATGGGTGAACGGGACTCGGTGTGAGTTAGGACACAGGGCAGTGAGCACAGGGGGTGATGGGTGAACGGGACTGGGTGTGAGTTAGGACACGGGGGCAGTGAGCACAGGGGGTGATGGGTGAACGGGACTGGGTGTGAGTTAGGACATGGGGCAGTGAGCACAGGGGGTGATGGGTGAACGGGACCGGGTGTGAGTTAGGACACGGGGCAGTGAGCACAGGGGGTGATGGGTGAACGGGACTTGGTGTGAGTTAGGACACGGGGCAGTGAGCACAGGGGGTGATGGGTGAACCGGACTGGGTGTGAGTTAGCACACGGGGCAGTGAGCACACGGGGTGATGGGTGAACGGGACTGGGTGTGAGTTAGGACACGGGGCAGTGAGCACGGGGTGATGGGTGAACGGGACTGGGTGTGAGTTAGGACACGGGGCAGTGAGCACAGGGGGTGATGGGTGAACGGGACTGGGTGCGAGTTAGGACACGGGGCAGTGAGCACAGGGGGTGATGGGTGAACGGGACTCGGTGCGAGTTAGGACACGGGGCAGTGAGCACAGGGGGTGATGGGTGAACGGGACTGGGTGTGAGTTAGGACACGGGGCAGTGAGCACAGGGGGTGATGGGTGAACTGGACTGGGTGTGAGTTAGGACACGGGGCAGTGAGCACAGGGGGTGATGGGTGAACGGGACTGGGTGTGAGTTAGGACACGGGGCAGTGAGCACAGGGGGTGATGGGTGAATGGGACTGGGTGTGAGTTAGGACACGGGCAGTGAGCACAGGGGGTGTTGGGTGAACGGGACTGGGTGTGAGTTAGGACACGGGGCAGTGAGCACGGGGTGATGGGTGAACGGGACTGGGTGTGAGTTAGGACACGGGGCAGTGAGCACGGGGTGATGGGTGAACGGGACTAGGTGTGAGTTAGGACACGGGGCAGTGAGCACAGGGGGTGATGGGTGAACGGGACTGGGTGTGAGTTAGGACACGGGGCAGTGAGCACAGGGGGTGATGGGTGAACGGGACTGGGTGCGAGTTAGGACACGGGGCAGTGAGCACAGGGGGTGATGGGTGAACAGGACTGGGTGTGAGTTAGGACACGGGGCAGTGAGCACAGGGGGTGATGGGTGAACGGGACTGGGTGCGAGTTAGGACACGGGGCAGTGAGCACAGGGGGTGATGGGTGAACGGGACTCGGTGCGAGTTAGGACACGGGGCAGTGAGCACAGGGGGTGATGGGTGAAGGGGACTGGGTGTGAGTTAGGACACGGGGCAGTGAGCACGGGTTGATGGGTGAACGGGACTGGGTGCAAGTTAGGACATGGGGCAGTGAGCACAGGGGGTGATGGGTGAGCGGGTCTGGGTGCAAGTTAGGACATGGGGCAGTGAGCACAGGGGGTGATGGGTGAACGGGACTGGGTGTGAGTTAGGACACGGGGCAGTGAGCACAGTGGGTGATGGGTGAACGGGACTGGGTGTGAGTTAGGACATGGGGCAGCGAGCACAGGGGGTGATGGGTGAACGGGACTGGGTGTGAGTTAGGACACGGGGCAGTGAGCACAGGGGGTGATGGGTGAACGGGACTGGGTGTGAGTTAGGACACGGGGCAGTGAGCACAGGGGGTGATGGGTGAACGGGACTGGGTGTGAGTTAGGACACGGGGCAGTGAGCACAGGGGGTGATGGGTGAACGGGACTGGGTGTGAGTTAGGACACGGGGCAGTGAGCACGGGGTGATGGGTGAACGGGACTGGGTGTGAGTTAGGACACGGGGCAGTGAGCACAGGGGGTGATGAGTGAACGGGACTGGGTGTGAGTTAGGACACGGGGCAGTGAGCACAGGGGGTGATGGGTGAACAGGACTGGGTGTGAGTTAGGACACGGGACAGTGAGCACAGGGGGTGATGGGTTAACGGGACTGGGTGCGAGTTAGGACACGGGACAGTGAGCACAGGGGGTGATGGGTGAACGGGACTGGGTGTGAGTTAGGACACGGGGCAGTGAGCACAGGGGGTGATGGGTGAACGGGACCGGGTGTGAGTTAGGACACGGGGCAGTGAGCACAGGGGGTGATGGGTGAACGGGACCGGGTGTGAGTTTGGACACGGGGCAGTGAGCACAGGGGGTGATGGGTGAACGGCACTTGGTGTGAGTTAGGACACGGGGCAGTGAGCACAGGGGGTGATGGGTGAACGGGACTGGGTGTGAGTTAGGACACGGGGCAGCGAGCACAGGGGGTGATGGGTGAACGGGACTGGGTGTGAGTTAGGACACGGGGCAGTGAGCACAGGGGCTGATGGGTGAACGGGACTGGGTGTGAGTTAGGACACGTTGCAGTGAGGACGGGGTGATGGGTGAACGGGACTGGGTGCGAGTTAGGACACGGGGCAGTGAGCACGGGGTGATGGGTGAACGGGATTCGGTGCGAGTTAGGACACGGGGCAGTGAGCACAGGGGGTGATGGGTGAACGGGACTGGGTGTGAGTTAGGACATGGGGCAGTGAGCACAGGGGGTGATGGGTGAACGGGACTGGGTGTGAGTTAGGACACGGGGCAGTGAGCACAGGGGGTGATGGGTGAACGGGACTGGGTGTGAGTGAGGACACGGGGCAGTGAGCACGGGGTGATGGGTGAATGGGACTGGGTGTGAGTTAGGACACGGGGCAGTGAGCACAGGGGGTGATGGGTGAACGGGACTGGGTGTGAGTTAGGACACGGGGCAGTGAGCACAGCGGGTGATGGGTGAACAGGACTGGGTGTGAGTTAGGACACGGGACAGTGAGCACAGGGGGTGATGGGTGAACGGGACTGGGTGCGAGTTAGGACACGGGGCAGTGAGCACAGGGGGTGATGGGTGAACGGGACTGGGTGTGAGTTAGGACACGGGGCAGTGAGCACAGGGGGTGATGAGTGAACGGGACTGGGTGTGAGTTAGGACACGGGGCAGTGAGCACAGGGGGTGATGGGTGAACAGGACTGGGTGTGAGTTAGGACACGGGACAGTGAGCACAGGGGGTGATGGGTGAACGGGACTGGGTGCGAGTTAGGACACGGGACAGTGAGCACAGGGGGTGATGGGTGAACGGGACTGGGTGTGAGTTAGGACACGGGGCAGTGAGCACAGGGGGTGATGGGTGAACGGGACCGGGTGTGAGTTAGGACACGGGGCAGTGAGCACAGGGGGTGATGGGTGAACGGGACCGGGTGTGAGTTTGGACACGGGGCAGTGAGCACAGGGGGTGATGGGTGAACGGCACTTGGTGTGAGTTAGGACACGGGGCAGTGAGCACAGGGGGTGATGGGTGAACGGGACTGGGTGTGAGTTAGGACACGGGGCAGCGAGCACAGGGGCTGATGGGTGAACGGGACTGGGTGTGAGTTAGGACACGTTGCAGTGAGCACGGGGTGATGGGTGAACGGGACTGGGTGCGAGTTAGGACACGGGGCAGTGAGCACGGGGTGATGGGTGAACGGGACTCGGTGCGAGTTAGGACACGGGGCAGTGAGCACAGGGGGTGATGGGTGAACGGGACTGGGTGTGAGTTAGGACATGGGGCAGTGAGCACAGGGGGTGATGGGTGAACGGGACTGGGTGTGAGTTAGGACACGGGGCAGTGAGCACAGGGGGTGATGGGTGAACGGGACTGGGTGTGAGTTAGGACACGGGGCAGTGAGCACGGGGTGATGGGTGAATGGGACTGGGTGTGAGTTAGGCCACGGGGCAGTGAGCACAGGGGGTGATGGGTGAACGGGACTGGGTGTGAGTTAGGACACGGGGCAGTGAGCACAGCGGGTGATGCGTGAACAGGACTGGGTGTGAGTTAGGACACGGGACAGTGAGCACAGGGGGTGATGGGTGAACGGGACTGGGTGCGAGTTAGGACACGGGGCAGTGAGCACAGGGGGTGATGGGTGAACGGGACTGGGTGTGAGTTAGGACACGGGGCAGTGAGCACAAGGGGTGATGGGTGAACGGGACCGGGTGTGAGTTAGGACACGGGGCAGTGAGCACAGGGGGTGATGGGTGAACGGGACTTGGTGTGAGTTAGGACACGGGGCAGTGAGCACAGCGGGTGATGGGTGAACGGGACTGGGCGTGAGTTAGGACACGGGGCAGTGAGCACAGGGGGTGATGGGTGAACGGGACTGGGTGTGAGTTAGGACACGGGGCAGTGAGCACAGGGGGTGATGGGTGAACGGGACTGGGTGTGAGTTAGGACACGGGGCAGTGAGCACAGGGGGTGATGGGTGAACGGGACTTGGTGTGAGTTAGGACACGGGCAGTGAGCACAGGGGGTGATGGGTGAACGGGACTGGGTGTGAGTTAGGACACGGGGCAGTGAGCACGGGGTGATGGGTGAACGGGACTGGGTGTGAGTTAGGACACGGGGCAGTGAGCACGGGGTGATGGGTGAACGGGACTGGGTGTGAGTTAGGACACGGGGCAGTGAGCACAGTGGGTGATGGGTGAACGGGACTGGGTGTGAGTTAGGACATGGGGCAGCGAGCACAGGGGGTGATGGGTGAACGGGACTGGGTGTGAGTTAGGACACGGGGCAGTGAGCACAGGGGGTGATGGGTGAACGGGACTGGGTGTGAGTTAGGACACGGGGCAGTGAGCACAGGAGGTGATGGGTGAACGGGACTGGGTGTGAGTTAGGACACGGGGCAGTGAGCACAGGGGGTGATGGGTGAACGGGACTGGGTGTGAGTTAGGACACGGGGCAGTGAGCACGGGGTGATGGGTGAACGGGACTGGGTGTGAGTTAGGACACGGGGCAGTGAGCACAGGGGGTGATGAGTGAACGGGACTGGGTGTGAGTTAGGACACGGGGCAGTGAGCACAGGGGGTGATGGGTGAACAGGACTGGGTGTGAGTTAGGACACGGGACAGTGAGCACAGGGGGTGATGGGTGAACGGGACTGGGTGCGAGTTAGGACACGGGACAGTGAGCACAGGGGGTGATGGGTGAACGGGACTGGGTGTGAGTTAGGACACGGGGCAGTGAGCACAGGGGGTGATGGGTGAACGGGACCGGGTGTGAGTTAGGACACGGGGCAGTGAGCACAGGGGGTGATGGGTGAACGGGACCGGGTGTGAGTTTGGACACGGGGCAGTGAGCACAGGGGGTGATGGGTGAACGGGACTTGGTGTGAGTTAGGACACGGGGCAGTGAGCACAGGGGGTGATGGGTGAACGGGACTGGGTGTGAGTTAGGACACGGGGCAGTGAGCACAGGGGGTGATGGGTGAACGGGACTGGGTGTGAGTTAGGACACGGGGCAGTGAGCACGGGGTGATGGGTGAACGGGACTGGGTGTGAGTTAGGACACGGGGCAGCGAGCACAGGGGGTGATGGGTGAACGGGACTGGGTGTGAGTTAGGACACGGGGCAGCGAGCACAGGGGGTGATGGGTGAACGGGACTGGGTGTGAGTTAGGACACGGGGCAGTGAGCACAGGGGCTGATGGGTGAACGGGACTGGGTGTGAGTTAGGACACGTTGCAGTGAGCACGGGGTGATGGGTGAACGGGACTGGGTGCGAGTTAGGACACGGGGCAGTGAGCACAGGGGGTGATGGGTGAACGGGACTCGGTGCGAGTTAGGACACGGGGCAGTGAGCACGGGGTGATGGGTGAACGGGACCGGGTGTGAGTTAGGACACGGGGCAGTGAGCACAGGGGGTGATGGGTGAACGGGACCGGGTGTGAGTTAGGACACGGGGCAGTGAGCACAGGGGGTGATGGGTGAACGGGACTTGGTGTGAGTTAGGACACGGGGCAGTGAGCACAGGGGGTGATGGGTGAACGGGACTGGGTGTGAGTTAGGACACGGGGCAGTGAGCACAGGGGGTGATGGGTGAACGGGACTGGGTGTGAGTTAGGACACGGGGCAGTGAGCACGGGGTGATGGGTGAACGGGACTGGGTGCGAGTTAGGACACGGGGCAGTGAGCACAGGGGGTGATGGGTGAACGGGACTCGGTGCGAGTTAGGACACGGGGCAGTGAGCACGGGGTGATGGGTGAACGGGACTGGGTGTGAGTTAGGAGACGGGGCAGTGAGCACAGAGGGTGATGGGTGAACGGGACTCGGTGTGAGTTAGGACACGGGGCAGTGAGCACAGGGGGTGATGGGTGAACGGGACTGGGTGTGAGTTAGGACACGGGGCAGTGAGCACAGCGGGTGATGGGTGAACGGGACTGGGTGTGAGTTAGGACACGGGGCAGTGAGCACAGGGGGTGATGGGTGAAGGGGACTGGGTGTGATTTAGGACACGGGGCAGTGAGCACAGGGGGTGATGGGTGAACGGGACTGGGTGCGAGTTAGGACACGGGGCAGTGAGCGCAGAGGGTGATGGGTGAACGGGACTCGGTGCGAGTTAGGACACGGGGCAGTGAGCACAGGGGGTGATGGGTGAACGGGACTGGGTGCGAGTTAGGACACGGGGCAGTGAGCGCAGAGGGTGATGGGTGAACGGGACTCGGTGCGAGTTAGGACACGGGGCAGTGAGTACAGGGGGTGATGGGTGAACGGGACTGGGTGTGAGTTCGGACACGGGGCAGTGAGCACAGAGGGTGATGGGTGAACGGGACTGGGTGTGAGTTAGGACATGGGGCAGTGAGCACAGGGGGTGATGGGTGAACGGGACTGGGTGTGAGTTAGGACACGGGGCAGTGAGCACAGGGGGTGATGGGTGAATGGGACCGGGTGTGAGTTAGGACACGGGGCAGTGAGCACGGGGTGATGGGTGAACGGGACTGGGTGTGAGTTAGGACACGGGGCAGTGAGCACGGGGTGATGGGTGAACGGGACTGGGTGTGAGTTAGGACACGGGGCAGCGAGCACAGGGGGTCATGGGTGAACGGGACTGGGTGTGAGTTAGGACACGGGGCAGTGAGCAGAGGGGCTGATGGGTGAACGGGACTGGGAGTGAGTTAGGACACGGGGCAGTGAGCACGGGGTGATGGGTGAACGGGAGTGGGTGCGAGTTAGGACACGGGGCAGTGAGCAGAGGGGCTGATGGGTGAACGGGACTCGGTGCGAGTTAGAACACGGGGCAGTGAGCACAGGGGGTGATGGGTGAATGGGACTGGGTGTGAGTTAGGACACGGGGCAGTGAGCACAGAGGGTGATGGGTGAACGGGACTCGGTGTGAGTTAGGACACGGGGCAGTGAGCACAGGGGGTGATGGGTGAACGGGACTGGGTGTGAGTTAGGACACGGGGCAGTGAGCACAGCGGGTGATGGGTGAACGGGACTCCGTGCGAGTTAGGACACGGGGCAGTGAGCACAGGGGGTGATGGGTGAACGGGACTGGGTGTGAGTTTGGACACGGGGCAGTGAGCACAGTGGGTGATGGGTGAAGCGGACTGGGTGTGAGTTAGGACACGGGGCAGTGAGCACAGGGGTTGATGGGTGAACGGGACTGGGTGCGAGTTAGGACACGGGGCAGTGAGCACGGGGTGATGGGTGAACGGGACTGGTTGTGAGTTAGGACACGGGGCAGTGAGCACAGGGGGTGATGGGTGAACGGGACTGGGTGTGAGTTAGGACACGGGGCAGTGAGCACAGGGGGTGATGGGTGAACAGGACTGGGTGTGAGTTAGGACACGGGGCAGTGAGCACAGGGGGTGATGGGTGAACGGGACTGGGTGCGAGTTAGGACACGGGGCAGTGAGCACGGGGTGATGGGTGAACGGGACTGGGTGTGAGTTAGGACACGGGGCAGTGAGCACAGGGGGTGATGGGTGAACGGGACTGGGTGTGAGTTAGGACACGGGGCAGTGAGCACAGGGGGTGATGGGTGAATGGGACTGGGTGTGAGTTAGGACACGGGGCAGTGAGCACAGGGGGTGATGGGTGAACGGGACTGGGTGTGAGTTAGGACACGGGGCTGTGAGCACGGGGTGATGGGTGAACGGGACTGGGTGTGAGTTAGGACACGGGGCAGTGAGCACAGGGGGTGATGGGTGAACGGGACTGGGTGTGAGTTAGGACACGGGGCAGTGAGCACAGGGGCTGATGGGTGAATGGGACTGGGTGTGAGTTAGGACACGGGGCAGTGAGCACAGGGGGTGATGGGTGAACCGGACTGGGTGCGAGTTAGGACACGGGGCAGTGAGCACAGGGGGTGATGGGTGAACGGGACTGGGTGTGAGTTAGGACACGGGGCAGTGAGCACAGGGGCTGATGGGTGAATGGGACTGGGTGTGAGTTAGGACACGGGGCAGTGAGCACGGGGTGATGGGTGAACCGGACTGGGTGCGAGTTAGGACACGGGGCAGTGAGCACAGGGGGTGATGGGTGAACGGGACTGGGTGAGAGTTAGGACACGGGGCAGTGAGCACAGGGGGTGATGGGTGAACGGGACTGGGTGTGAGTTAGGACACGGGGCAGTGAGCACAGGGGGTGATGGGTGAACGGGACCGGGTGTGAGTTAGGACACGGGGCAGTGAGCACAGGGGGTGATGGGTGAACGGGACCGGGTGTGAGTTTGGACACGGGGCAGTGAGCACAGGGGGTGATGGGTGAACGGCACTTGGTGTGAGTTAGGACACGGGGCAGTGAGCACAGGGGGTGATGGGTGAACGGGACTGGGTGTGAGTTAGGACACGGGGCAGCGAGCACAGGGGCTGATGGGTGAACGGGACTGGGTGTGAGTTAGGACACGTTGCAGTGAGCACGGGGTGATGGGTGAACGGGACTGGGTGCGAGTTAGGACACGGGGCAGTGAGCACGGGGTGATGGGTGAACGGGACTCGGTGCGAGTTAGGACACGGGGCAGTGAGCACAGGGGGTGATGGGTGAACGGGACTGGGTGTGAGTTAGGACATGGGGCAGTGAGCACAGGGGGTGATGGGTGAACGGGACTGGGTGTGAGTTAGGACACGGGGCAGTGAGCACAGGGGGTGATGGGTGAACGGGACTGGGTGTGAGTTAGGACACGGGGCAGTGAGCACGGGGTGATGGGTGAATGGGACTGGGTGTGAGTTAGGCCACGGGGCAGTGAGCACAGGGGGTGATGGGTGAACGGGACTGGGTGTGAGTTAGGACACGGGGCAGTGAGCACAGCGGGTGATGCGTGAACAGGACTGGGTGTGAGTTAGGACACGGGACAGTGAGCACAGGGGGTGATGGGTGAACGGGACTGGGTGCGAGTTAGGACACGGGGCAGTGAGCACAGGGGGTGATGGGTGAACGGGACTGGGTGTGAGTTAGGACACGGGGCAGTGAGCACAAGGGGTGATGGGTGAACGGGACCGGGTGTGAGTTAGGACACGGGGCAGTGAGCACAGGGGGTGATGGGTGAACGGGACTTGGTGTGAGTTAGGACACGGGGCAGTGAGCACAGCGGGTGATGGGTGAACGGGACTGGGCGTGAGTTAGGACACGGGGCAGTGAGCACAGGGGGTGATGGGTGAACGGGACTGGGTGTGAGTTAGGACACGGGGCAGTGAGCACAGGGGGTGATGGGTGAACGGGACTGGGTGTGAGTTAGGACACGGGGCAGTGAGCACAGGGGGTGATGGGTGAACGGGACTTGGTGTGAGTTAGGACACGGGCAGTGAGCACAGGGGGTGATGGGTGAACGGGACTGGGTGTGAGTTAGGACACGGGGCAGTGAGCACGGGGTGATGGGTGAACGGGACTGGGTGTGAGTTAGGACACGGGGCAGTGAGCACGGGGTGATGGGTGAACGGGACTGGGTGTGAGTTAGGACACGGGGCAGTGAGCACAGTGGGTGATGGGTGAACGGGACTGGGTGTGAGTTAGGACATGGGGCAGCGAGCACAGGGGGTGATGGGTGAACGGGACTGGGTGTGAGTTAGGACACGGGGCAGTGAGCACAGGGGGTGATGGGTGAACGGGACTGGGTGTGAGTTAGGACACGGGGCAGTGAGCACAGGAGGTGATGGGTGAACGGGACTGGGTGTGAGTTAGGACACGGGGCAGTGAGCACAGGGGGTGATGGGTGAACGGGACTGGGTGTGAGTTAGGACACGGGGCAGTGAGCACGGGGTGATGGGTGAACGGGACTGGGTGTGAGTTAGGACACGGGGCAGTGAGCACAGGGGGTGATGAGTGAACGGGACTGGGTGTGAGTTAGGACACGGGGCAGTGAGCACAGGGGGTGATGGGTGAACAGGACTGGGTGTGAGTTAGGACACGGGACAGTGAGCACAGGGGGTGATGGGTGAACGGGACTGGGTGCGAGTTAGGACACGGGACAGTGAGCACAGGGGGTGATGGGTGAACGGGACTGGGTGTGAGTTAGGACACGGGGCAGTGAGCACAGGGGGTGATGGGTGAACGGGACCGGGTGTGAGTTAGGACACGGGGCAGTGAGCACAGGGGGTGATGGGTGAACGGGACCGGGTGTGAGTTTGGACACGGGGCAGTGAGCACAGGGGGTGATGGGTGAACGGGACTTGGTGTGAGTTAGGACACGGGGCAGTGAGCACAGGGGGTGATGGGTGAACGGGACTGGGTGTGAGTTAGGACACGGGGCAGTGAGCACAGGGGGTGATGGGTGAACGGGACTGGGTGTGAGTTAGGACACGGGGCAGTGAGCACGGGGTGATGGGTGAACGGGACTGGGTGTGAGTTAGGACACGGGGCAGCGAGCACAGGGGGTGATGGGTGAACGGGACTGGGTGTGAGTTAGGACACGGGGCAGCGAGCACAGGGGGTGATGGGTGAACGGGACTGGGTGTGAGTTAGGACACGGGGCAGTGAGCACAGGGGCTGATGGGTGAACGGGACTGGGTGTGAGTTAGGACACGTTGCAGTGAGCACGGGGTGATGGGTGAACGGGACTGGGTGCGAGTTAGGACACGGGGCAGTGAGCACAGGGGGTGATGGGTGAACGGGACTCGGTGCGAGTTAGGACACGGGGCAGTGAGCACGGGGTGATGGGTGAACGGGACCGGGTGTGAGTTAGGACACGGGGCAGTGAGCACAGGGGGTGATGGGTGAACGGGACCGGGTGTGAGTTAGGACACGGGGCAGTGAGCACAGGGGGTGATGGGTGAACGGGACTTGGTGTGAGTTAGGACACGGGGCAGTGAGCACAGGGGGTGATGGGTGAACGGGACTGGGTGTGAGTTAGGACACGGGGCAGTGAGCACAGGGGGTGATGGGTGAACGGGACTGGGTGTGAGTTAGGACACGGGGCAGTGAGCACGGGGTGATGGGTGAACGGGACTGGGTGCGAGTTAGGACACGGGGCAGTGAGCACAGGGGGTGATGGGTGAACGGGACTCGGTGCGAGTTAGGACACGGGGCAGTGAGCACGGGGTGATGGGTGAACGGGACTGGGTGTGAGTTAGGAGACGGGGCAGTGAGCACAGAGGGTGATGGGTGAACGGGACTCGGTGTGAGTTAGGACACGGGGCAGTGAGCACAGGGGGTGATGGGTGAACGGGACTGGGTGTGAGTTAGGACACGGGGCAGTGAGCACAGCGGGTGATGGGTGAACGGGACTGGGTGTGAGTTAGGACACGGGGCAGTGAGCACAGGGGGTGATGGGTGAAGGGGACTGGGTGTGATTTAGGACACGGGGCAGTGAGCACAGGGGGTGATGGGTGAACGGGACTGGGTGCGAGTTAGGACACGGGGCAGTGAGCGCAGAGGGTGATGGGTGAACGGGACTCGGTGCGAGTTAGGACACGGGGCAGTGAGCACAGGGGGTGATGGGTGAACGGGACTGGGTGCGAGTTAGGACACGGGGCAGTGAGCGCAGAGGGTGATGGGTGAACGGGACTCGGTGCGAGTTAGGACACGGGGCAGTGAGTACAGGGGGTGATGGGTGAACGGGACTGGGTGTGAGTTCGGACACGGGGCAGTGAGCACAGAGGGTGATGGGTGAACGGGACTGGGTGTGAGTTAGGACATGGGGCAGTGAGCACAGGGGGTGATGGGTGAACGGGACTGGGTGTGAGTTAGGACACGGGGCAGTGAGCACAGGGGGTGATGGGTGAATGGGACCGGGTGTGAGTTAGGACACGGGGCAGTGAGCACGGGGTGATGGGTGAACGGGACTGGGTGTGAGTTAGGACACGGGGCAGTGAGCACGGGGTGATGGGTGAACGGGACTGGGTGTGAGTTAGGACACGGGGCAGCGAGCACAGGGGGTCATGGGTGAACGGGACTGGGTGTGAGTTAGGACACGGGGCAGTGAGCAGAGGGGCTGATGGGTGAACGGGACTGGGTGTGAGTTAGGACACGGGGCAGTGAGCACGGGGTGATGGGTGAACGGGAGTGGGTGCGAGTTAGGACACGGGGCAGTGAGCAGAGGGGCTGATGGGTGAACGGGACTCGGTGCGAGTTAGAACACGGGGCAGTGAGCACAGGGGGTGATGGGTGAATGGGACTGGGTGTGAGTTAGGACACGGGGCAGTGAGCACAGAGGGTGATGGGTGAACGGGACTCGGTGTGAGTTAGGACACGGGGCAGTGAGCACAGGGGGTGATGGGTGAACGGGACTGGGTGTGAGTTAGGACACGGGGCAGTGAGCACAGCGGGTGATGGGTGAACGGGACTCCGTGCGAGTTAGGACACGGGGCAGTGAGCACAGGGGGTGATGGGTGAACGGGACTGGGTGTGAGTTTGGACACGGGGCAGTGAGCACAGTGGGTGATGGGTGAAGCGGACTGGGTGTGAGTTAGGACACGGGGCAGTGAGCACAGGGGTTGATGGGTGAACGGGACTGGGTGCGAGTTAGGACACGGGGCAGTGAGCACGGGGTGATGGGTGAACGGGACTGGTTGTGAGTTAGGACACGGGGCAGTGAGCACAGGGGGTGATGGGTGAACGGGACTGGGTGTGAGTTAGGACACGGGGCAGTGAGCACAGGGGGTGATGGGTGAACAGGACTGGGTGTGAGTTAGGACACGGGGCAGTGAGCACAGGGGGTGATGGGTGAACGGGACTGGGTGCGAGTTAGGACACGGGGCAGTGAGCACGGGGTGATGGGTGAACGGGACTGGGTGTGAGTTAGGACACGGGGCAGTGAGCACAGGGGGTGATGGGTGAACGGGACTGGGTGTGAGTTAGGACACGGGGCAGTGAGCACAGGGGGTGATGGGTGAATGGGACTGGGTGTGAGTTAGGACACGGGGCAGTGAGCACAGGGGGTGATGGGTGAACGGGACTGGGTGTGAGTTAGGACACGGGGCTGTGAGCACGGGGTGATGGGTGAACGGGACTGGGTGTGAGTTAGGACACGGGGCAGTGAGCACAGGGGGTGATGGGTGAACGGGACTGGGTGTGAGTTAGGACACGGGGCAGTGAGCACAGGGGCTGATGGGTGAATGGGACTGGGTGTGAGTTAGGACACGGGGCAGTGAGCACAGGGGGTGATGGGTGAACCGGACTGGGTGCGAGTTAGGACACGGGGCAGTGAGCACAGGGGGTGATGGGTGAACGGGACTGGGTGTGAGTTAGGACACGGGGCAGTGAGCACAGGGGCTGATGGGTGAATGGGACTGGGTGTGAGTTAGGACACGGGGCAGTGAGCACGGGGTGATGGGTGAACCGGACTGGGTGCGAGTTAGGACACGGGGCAGTGAGCACAGGGGGTGATGGGTGAACGGGACTGGGTGAGAGTTAGGACACGGGGCAGTGAGCACGGGGTGATGGGTGAACCGGACTGGGTGCGAGTTAGGACACGGGGCAGTGAGCACAGGGGGTGATGGGTGAACGGGACTGGGTGCGAGTTAGGACAACGGGGCAGTGAGCACAGGGGGTGATGGGTGAACGGGACTTGGTGCGAGTTAGGACACGGGGCAGTGAGCACAGGGGGCGATGGGTGAACGGGACTGGGTGTGAGTTAGGACACGGGGCAGTGAGCACAGGGGGCGATGGGTGAGCGGGACTGGGTGCGAGTTAGGACACGGGGCAGCGGAGTTTTGGATGAGCTGAAGTTTACAGAGGGTGGAAGGAGTGAGGCCGGCCCGGAGAGTGTTGAATCCGAAATTTCAGTGCGGGGGGTGGGGGGGGCGGGATCGAGGATTGCGGAGGGAGAAATAAATAAATAGAAACAATTTATAGATAAGGTCATGGTAACCTGTTTGTCACAAGAGAAGAAGAAAAACAAGCAAAAAGTTAAGAAAACCCAGCTGGAAATGGGCTCAAATCAGGAGGGAAATCCTTTTAAAATAAATACAGAAAACGCTGGAAATACTCAGCAGGTCAGGCACCGTCTGTGGAGAGAGAAACAGAGTTAACGTTTCAGGTCGATGACCTTTGGTGAGTGCAGCGAGCTCGGGAGGAACAGGTGACTCTGGACCTCTGGTTCCCCAAAGCTCTCCACCACTGGGGGTTTTCCTCGCCTCGTGTCTGGGTCTGTTGTAGACTCACTGATCGAGATTGATCGCTGTGATTGTTCAACGACTCCATTAAAATAAAAATCTCTACTGGCAAGACTTGCATTTCTATAGCGCCTTTCACGACCTCAGGACGTCCCAAAGCGCTTTCCAGCCATGAAGTACTTTTTGAACGTGTAGTCACTGTTGTAATGTAGGAAACGCAGCAGCCAATTTGCGCACAGCAAGCTCCCACAAACAGCAGTGTGATAATGACCAGATCATCTGTTTCAGTGATGTTGGTTGAGGGATAAATATTGGCCCAAGACACCAGGGAGAACTCCCCTGCTCTTCTTCAAAATAGTGGCCGTGGGATCTTTTACATCTACCCGAGAGGGCAGACGGGGGCCTTGGTTTAACGTTTCATCTGAAAGACGGCACCACCGACAGTGTGGCACTCCCTCAGCACCGCGCTGGGGAGTGTGAGCCTGGATTATGCGCTCGAGTCTCTGGGGTGGGGCTCGGACCCACAACCCTCTGACGGAGAGGCGAGAGCGGTACGCACTGAGTCACGGCTGACAAAGCGTTAAGGTTGTATCATGAGACCAGCTGGACGGTAGAAGGTGAACTAGATGATATTCCTCCCACCCCCCCCAGCAATTTCTCCGGAATTCCCCCAGAAACAGCCGCCAATGGAGCCCAGCCTTGTTCCCAATCTCGGAAGGACCCCTGAGCCACAGCGCGAGGTGAGCGGGTGACGGCCCGTAAGTCGCCAAAGAGGTTTGGTCAGAAAACCATTTGAAGCTCATTTTGAGAGTAGTCGGAATGCACCAGCAGGAGTTAATTGGAAACACGTTAAAAATAACAGGAGCTTGTCAAGGCAGCCAGTTCCCTTCCTTATTTAGTGCGACTGCTCCTGAAAATTGGAACAGAGCCAGGCATTCCATCTGAAATCACGGAGCTGGCATTGCTTCAAAGGCTCCCGGAAAACTCGGAATTCTGTATCTTCTTAACATCAGGCCAGCACGCTAACTACACATCCGAACATGTCAGATATGTGGAAAAATTAATGCATCGAAAATATGTGGTGGTCAGAATTATCCACCTGCAGGTTAAAGAGTTCACAAGCAGTGATTCCGAAATCAGAGGGCAATGTGTAGTAATCATTTATCAGTGTAATTACTGACTGCTGTAACTGGTTCGCGCTGAGCCCGTGAAACACCCTGAATACTGCACTTAGACTTCGTTCTTGCACTCCACCCAGACCATGCTGCACGTCCACTACCGCACGATTTCATTTTCATCTTCAGAGTTGGCAGCACTTTCTATTGGAGAGCTTAACATAGAAACATAGAAGATAGGAGCAGGAGTAGGCCATTCGGCCCTTCGAGCCTGCTCCGCCATTCAATGAGATCATGGCTGATCATCCATATTCAGTACCCTGTCCCTGCTTTCTCCCCATATCCCTTGATCCCTTTAGCCTTAAGAAATATATCTAACTCCTTCTTGAATATATTTAATGAATTGGCCTCAACTGCCTTCTGTGGTAGAGAATTCCACAGGTTTACCACACTCTGGGTGAAGAAATCCCTCCTCATCTCAGTCCTAAATGGCTTACCCCTTATCCTTAGACTGTGAACCCTGGTTCTGGACTCCCCGGCCATCGGGAACATCCTTCCTGCAACTAGTCTGTCCAGTCCTGTTAGAATTTTATAAGTTTCAATGAGATCCCCTCTCATTCTTCTAAACGCTAGTGAATACAAGCCCAATCGACCAAATCTCTCTTCATACATCATTCCTGCCATCCCAGGTATCAGTCTGGTGAATCTTCGCTGCACTCCCACCATGGCAAGAACATCCTTCCTCAGATAAGGCAACCAAAACTGCACACAATACTCAAGGTGTGGTCTCACCAAGGTCCTGTACAACTGCAGCAAGACATCCTTGCTCCTGTACTCGAACCCTCTTGCTATGAAGGCCAACATACCATTTGCCTTCTTAACCGCCTGCTGCACCTGCATGCTTACCTTCAGCAACTGGTGCACAAGGACACCCAGGTCTCGTTGCACTTCCCCTTTTCCCAATCTATTGCTGTTCAGATAATAATCTGCCTTCCTGTTTTTGCCACCAAAGTGGATAACCTCGCATTTATCCACATTATACTGCGTCTGCCATGCATCTGCCCAATCACCCAACCTGTCCAAATCATACTGGAGTTTCTCGGCATCCTCCTCACAGCACACACGCCCACCCAGCTTTGTGTCGTCTGCAAACTTGGAGATATTACATCTAGTTCCCTCGTCTAGATCATCATTAATATATATTGTGAATAACTGGGGTCATAGCACCGATCCCTGCGGTACCCCACTAGTCACTGCCTGCCACTCGGAAAAAGACCCGTTTATTCCAACTCTTTGCTTCCTGTCTGCCAACTAGTTCTCTATCCAAGTCAGTACCTTACCCCCAATCCCATGTGCTTTAACTTTGCACGCTAATCTCTTATGTGGGACCTTATCAAAAGTCTTCTGAAAGTCCAAATACACCACATCCGCTGGTTCTCCCTTATCTATTCTACCAGTTACATTCTCAAAAAATTCCAGTAGATTAGTCAAGCACGATTTACCTTTTGTAAATCCATGTTGACTTTGTCTGATCCTGTCACTGTTTTCCAAGTGCTCTGCTATTACATCTTTTATAATGGACTCTAGCATTTTCCCCACTACCGATGGCAGGCTTACCAGTCTATAATTCCCTGTTTTCTCTCTACCACCTTTTTTAAATAGTGGGGTTACATTAGAGCTTGCAGAGAGTTTGGAAAGATGAGGTGACCAATGTTAGTATTGATCACTCCAGGGCTACTACAGCAGGGGTTAGATACAGAGTAAAGCTCCCTCTACACTGTCCCATCAAACACTCCCAGGGCAGGTACAGCACGGGTTAGATACAGAGTAAAGCTCCCTCTACACTGTCCCATCAAACACTCCCAGGGCAGGTACAGCACGGGGTTAGATACAGAGTAAAGCTCCCTCTACACTGTCCCATCAAACACTCCCAGGGCAGGTACAGCACGGGTTAGATACAGAGTAAAGCTCCCTCTACACTGTCCCATCAAACACTCCCAGGGCAGGTACAGCACGGGTTAGATGCAGAGTAAAGCTCCCTCTACACTGTCCCATTAAACACTCCCAGGGCAGGTACAGCACGGGTTAGATACAGAGTAAAGCTCCCTCTACACTGTCCCATCAAACACTCCCAGGGCAGGTACAGCACGGGTTAGATACAGAGTAAAGCTCCCTCTACACTGTCCCATCAAACACTCCCAGGGCAGGTACAGCACGGGTTAGATACAGAGTAAAGCTCCCTCTACACTGTCCCATCAAACACTCCGAAACGTGGGGCTTAAACCTGCAATCCTCTGAGTGATGGGCATCTCACTACACCAAGATAGTGGTGCAAAGGCTAAAACCCAGAAATTATTTCAGAAACATTTAGATGTTACAATGGTTGAGATGTGAGTTAGGACCTTTCTGGATGGATGAACGATGATTAGCTGAATGGACTCCATCAGCTATAATTATTTTGTGTATCTGTTGAGCGTAGGCGCAGGCATTCTCTCCCTGGGAGGGAGGGAAGAAATTATTCTTAATTTCTTCTCTTCTTAGGCAGTCCCTGGGAACCGAGGATGACTTGCTTCCACATTAAAAATGAGTTCTCAGGTGACTGATGAGCCCAATGCGGGACCTACAGTCTCTGTCACAGGTGGGGCAGACGGTGGTTGAAGGGGCGGGTGGGTGGCGTGCTTGGGTTGACGTGCGCTCCTTCCGCTGCCTGCGCTTGGCTTCCACTTGCTCCCAGCGAAGAGACTTATTCTTAATTTGAATGGAGGGTGAAGCAACCTGCAGGAGCCTGCCCCATTCCTCCTTCCCCCCAGGGCAGCGTTGGTGGAGATTATTTTGAAAGTAAGGAATGTAGCATTGCGAGGGAGCCGGTGGAGAGCGTGATACAACAAACATTTCTATTTATACAGCGTCTTTAATGTAGTAAAACTTCCCAAAGTGCGACACGGGAACGATTATGCAACAGATTTTGACACCAAGCCACATGAGGAGATATTAGGGCAGGTGACCAAAAGCTTGGTCAAAGAGGTCAGTTTTAAGGAGCGTCTTAAAGGAGGAAAGAGCGAGGTAGAGAGGCGGAGAGGTTTAGGGAGGGAATTCAGAGCTTAGGAGCCCAGGCAGCTGAAGGCACGGCCGCCGATGGAGCGATGGGAATCGAGCAGTGGCAATGTACAGAGAAAGTATTTTTGCAGCTGTTCTGAGCTGAAAATTGACGTGAAAACTAAAAGGGGAGGATTTAATGCTGGTGGTTATGAGCTTGTCTGTACAGAGTTGAACGAGTAGCTTCACTGGTCAGCATGAAAGGGCAAATGGCAGACGGAGACAGAACAGAAACCGGAAAAATGCCAGTGTAGTTTGGAGCAGAGAAAGAGAGAGTGAGTGAGAACTAGCGTTTGTACATTGCCTTTCACGACTTTACGGCCAATAAAGTACTTTTGAAGTGTAGTCACTGTTGTAATGTAGGAAATACGGCAGCCAAGTTGTGCACAGCAAGATCCCACAAACGGCAATACATTAACAAGCAGATAATCTGTTTTAGTGATTGCTGGTTGAGGGATAAATATTGACCAGGACACCTGGGAGAACTTCCCTGCTCTTCATAGAATCATACAATGACACTGCACAGAAGGAGGCCATTCGGCCCATCGTGCCTGTGCCGGCTCTTTGAAAGAGCTCTCCAATTAATCGCACTCCCTCCCGCTCTTTCCCCAGAGCCCTGTAAAATTTTCCCTTCAAGTATTTCTCCAATTCCCTTTTGAAAGTTCCTATTGAATCTGCTTCCACCGCCCTTTCAGGCAGCGCATTCCAGATCACAACAACTCGCTGCGGAAAAACATTTTTCCTCATCTCCCCTCTGGTTCTTTTGCCAATTATCTTCAATCTGTGTCCTCTGGTTACCGACCCTCCTGCCACTGGACACAGTTTCTCCTTATTTACTCTATCAAAACCCTTCATGACTTTGAACATCTCTATTAAATCTCTGCTTAACCTTCTCTGCTCTAAGGAGAACAATCCCATCTCCAGTCTCTCCACACAACTGAAGTCACTCATCCCTGGAACCATTCTGGTAAATCTCCTCTGCACCCTCTCCAAGGCCTTGACATCCTTCCTAAAGTGTGGTGCCCAGAATGGAACACAATACTCCAGCTGAGGCCTAACTAGTGCTTTATAAAGGTTTAGCATAACTTCCTTGCTTTTGTACTCAATGGGCAGGATTTTCATTGGGCCGTGGAGGCGGGATTGGAGGCGTGTGGGGGTTAAAATCCCGAAATCGGGGGGCACGAACCCATCCCGCCCCCAACCCGCCTCCACGCCAGTTTCAAAGGAGGAGGATACCCACCCCACACTGGGACCCGCCTCCCCGAGGCGGGAAGGGGATTAGTGCCAATTAACTGCCTGTTAACAGGTAGTTAACAGGCAGTTTTTAGCCTAATCCCTATTTTTAAGGTTGAAGCGTGGGATTCCCGACGGCTCCAAACCGCGCCAAGTTAGAGGAGGCGGACCGTCGGGATGAAGGGCTTGGAGGGGTCGAGATGTCCGGTGTTCAGGTGAGTGATGGGTGCATGAGTGCAAAGGTAAGTGTGTTTGGTCTGTGTAAAGTGTTTAAAGAGGTTTTACTAACCTTTACTTACCTTTACAGCCTTCCTTCCTTCAGGTCTCAGGAGTCCCTCATCTCACAGGCACAGAAAGCAGAATGGCCGCCAGCTGTCAAAAATTGCAGCATTCAGCTTTCTGTTCTGGAGAGATCTCTAAATCATCCTGAGAGGAAGGAATTAACTTAGAGTACAGATTGTCAGTGTTTGACAGCTTCAAACAGCTGTCAAACGCTGATATTTCATCTGTCAAAAGGTCTTGACAGATGAAATGTCAATCTGTGATGTCACCTGTTGCCGGGTGGCCCTTAATTGGCCTGCTGGGCGGGCTCAACAAGGTCAATCAAGTGAAAATCACGTGGGTTGGCTGGAACTCAATGGAGGCGGGACTACAACCCCGAAAGTTGTAGTCCCGCCTCCTACCTGCCTCCTCAATGAAAATCCAGCCCAATGCCTCTATTTATAAAACTAAAGATCCCATTTTTTTTAACAAACGTCTCAACCTGCCCCCTGCCACCTTCAAAGACTTGTGTACGTACGCCCCCAGGTCGCTCTGTTCCTGCACCCCCTTTAAAATTGTACCCTTTAGTTTATATTGCCTCTCCTCATTCTTCCTACCAGAATGTATCACCTCACACTTCTCTGCGCTAAACTTGATCAGCCATGTATCCAGTCTGTCCATGTCCTCTAAAGTCTGTTAATATCCTCCTCATAGTTACTATCCTCTGCATTGTTCTTCGATTAGTGAGGGGATCTCATTGAAACTTATAAAATTATAACTGGACTGGACAGACTAGATGCAGGAAGGATGTTCCTGATGGTCGGGGAGTCCAGAACCAGGGGTCACAGTCTAAGGATAAGGGGTAAGCCATTTAGGACAGGGATGAGGAGGAATTTCTTCACCCAGAGAGTGGTGAACCTGTGGAATTCTCTACCACAGAAGTCAGTAGAGGCTAATACATTAAATATATTCAAGAAGGAGTTGGATATATTTCTTAAGGCTAAAGGGATCAAGGGATATGGGGAGAAGGCAGGGACAGGGTACTGAATTTGGATGATCAGCCATGATCTCATTGAATGGCGGAGCAGGCTCGAGGGGCCGAATGGCCTACTCCTGCTCCTATCTTCTATGTTTCTATTAGTGATGTTGATTGAGGGATAAATATTGCCCAGGACACCGGGGAGAACTCCCCTGCTCCATTTCAAAATAGTGGCCACGGGATCTTTAAGTCCACCTGAGAGGGCAGACGGGGCCTCGTTTTAACATCTCATCTGAACGACAGTGCAGCACTCCCTCAGTGCTGCACTGGGAGTGTCGGCCTGGATTAGGGGGCTCAAGTCTCTGGGGTGGGGCTTAAACCCAAGGCCTTTCTGTCTCAGAGATGAGAGAGAGAGAGAGAGAGAGAGACTGACAGAGAGAGAGAGAGAGAGCTATCCACTGAGCCACGGCTGACAGCTTAAGGCTTTGCTCTCAGGCAGCCAACACATGCTGTAGGGACGCCCATCAAAAATGGGCCAATAGTTGTCCCTCAACCAACATCACATTAAAAAAACAGATTACCTGACCATTTATCTCATTGCTGTTTGTGGGAGCTTGCTGTGTGTAAATTGGCTGCCAGGTTTCCGACACTACAACAGTGACTACACTTCAAATAGTACTTCATTTGCTGTAAAGCGCTTTGGGACGCCCCGAGTCGAACCAACAAAAATACCTGGCAAAACCGAGTAAATAAACTGTAACAACAGGGCTGAGATATTATGATGGTTTTAATAGTCTGAGCTTGGCTGCCGGAAACATGAGCATTTATTGTTCTCGGCGAGCTGGTTTGACTAAACCGGCTGCGGTTGGTTGCCCGCACTTCCTGAACCGTGTTGATTGTTCCTGCTTAGCAACCTGTGAACAGTAAGGGATTAATCGATAAACGAGAAAGGTGGAGGGACTGACATATGGGTGTCGACTTACCTCGCTGCTGCATCACTTTACACGAATCATCAGCCCCAGCTGCAGGCTCGAACATGACACCACTAGTGTTACATTCAATACTGTCTGGGCCTCCCTCCGTCACTGCCTGCGGCCGCCAGTATTATTTGCCTTCCTGTTCTCAACCCGTGAGCCATGCAATTAACAAGAAGAAAGACTCGCATTTCTCCAGCGCCTTTCACGACCACCAGACGTCCCAAAGCACTTTACAGCCAATGAAGTACTATTTGAAGTGTAGTCGCTGTTGTAATGTAGGAAGCACCGCAGCCAATTTGGGCACAGCAGGATCCCACAAACAGCAATGTGATAATGACCAGAGCATCTGTTTCAGTGAGGCTGGCTGAGGGATAAATATTGGCCTCAGGACACCGGGGAGAACTCCCCCCTGCTCTTCTTCGAAACAGTGCCATGGGATCTTTTACATCCACCCGAGAGAGCAGTGGTGGCCTCGGTTTAATGTCTCATCCAAAAGATGGCACCTCCAACAGTGCAGCACTCCCTCAGTACTGCACTGGAGCGTCAGCCTACATTTTTGTGCTCACTTTCTGGAGTGGGACTTGAACCCACAACATTCTGACTCAGGAGTGAGAGTGTTACCAACTGAGCCACAGCTGACACATATTACCGAATCCAGCAGGGCAGGAGCAGGTACAGCACGGGTTAGATACAAAGTAAAGCTCCCTCTACACTGTCCCATCAAACACTCCCAGGGCAGGTACAGCACAGGTTAGATACAGAGTAAAGCTCCCTCTACACTGTCCCATCAAACACTCACAGGGCAGGTACAGCACGGGTTAGATACAGAGTAAAGCTCCCTCTACACTGTTCCATCAAACACTCCCAGGGCAGGTACAGCACAGGTTAGATACAGAGTAAAGCTCCCTCTACACTGTCCCCATCAAACACTCCCAGGGCAGGTACAGCACGGGTTAGATACAGAGTAAAGCTCCCTCTACACTGTCCCATCAAACACTCCCAGGGCAGGTACAGCACGGGTTAGATACAGAGTAAAGCTCCCTCTACACTGTCCCCATCAAACACTCCCAGGGCAGGTACAGCACGGGTTAGATACAGAGTAAAGCTCCCTCTATACTGTCCCATCAAACACTCCCAGGGCAGGTACAGCACGGGTTAGATACAAAGTAAAGCTCCCTCTACACTGTCCCATCAAACACTCCCAGGGCAGGTACAGCACGGGTTAGATACAGAGTAAAGCTCCCTCTACACTGTCCCATCAAACACTCCCAGGGCAGGTACAGCACGGGGTTAGATACAGAGTAAAGCTCCCTCTACACTGTCCCATCAAACACTCCCAGGGCAGGTACAGCAAGGGTTAGATACAGAGTAAAGCTCCCTCTACACTGTCCCCATCAAACACTCCCGGGGCAGGTACAGCAAGGGTTAGATACAGAGTAAAGCTCCCTCTACACTGTCCCCATCAAACACTCCCGGGGCAGGTACAGCAAGGGTTAGATACAGAGTAAAGCTCCCTCTACACTGTCCCATCAAACACTCCCAGGGCAGGTACAGCACGGGTTAGATAAAGAGTAAAGCTCCCTCTACACTGTCCCCATCAAACACTCCCAGGGCAGGTACAGCACGGGTTAGATACAGAGTAAAGCTCCCTCTACATTGTCCCATCAAACACTCCCAGGGCAGGTACAGCACGGGTTAGATAAAGAGTAAAGCTCCCTCTACACTGTCCCCATCAAACACTCCCGGGGCAGGTACAGCACGGGGTTAGATACAGAGTAAAGCTCCCTCTACACTGTCCCCATCAAACACTCCCAGGGCAGGTACAGCACGGGTTAGATACAGAGTAAAGCTCCCTCTACACTGTCCCATCAAACACTCCCAGGGCAGGTACAGCAAGGGTTAGATACAGAGTAAAGCTCCCTTTACACTGTCCCATCAAACACTCCCAGGGCAGGTACAGCACGGGTTAGATACAGAGTAAAGCTCCCTCTACACTGTCCCATCAAACACTCCCAGGGCAGGTACAGCACGGGTTAGATACAGAGTAAAGCTCCCTCTACACTGTCCCATCAAACACTCCCAGGGCAGGTACAGCACAGGTTAGATACAGAGTAAAGCTCCCTCTGCACTGTCCCATCAAACACTCCTGGGGCAGGTACAGCACGGGTTAGATACAGAGTAAAGCTCCCTCTACACTGTCCCATCAAACACTCCCAGGGGAGGTACAGCACGGGTTAGATACAGAGTAAAGCTCCCTCTACACTGGGCCATCAAACACTCCCAGGGCAGGTACAGCACGGGTTAGATACAGAGTAAAGCTCCCTCTACACTGGGCCATCAAACACTCCCAGGGCAGGTACAGCACGGGGTTAGATACAGAGTAAAGCTCCCTTTATAACAACAGAAAATGCTGGAAAAACTCAGCAGGCCAGGCAACATCCGTGGAGAGAAATTAGAGTCGACGTTTTGGGTCGAAACCCTTTTTCAAAACTGGAAACGAAATGAAATAGATCGAAATGCCGGGCTGGGAGAGAACAAAAGAAGTGAAGAGACATTAAGAGGTATTCAAAACCAGACAAGATGGTGATAGGACGAGTGGAGACAAAAGACGGCTCTAGATTGGGTGTGAAATGCGCTGGCAGAATGGGAGACAGCTGCCATGTGGGAGAGAGAAAAAAGGAAAGCGGGGGGGAGGGAAAAACGAAAACAAAGGGGTGGATATAAGTAAAAATGTAATGGGGGCCAAGGTTATGATCTGAAATTGTTGAACTCGATATTGAGTCCGGAAGGCTGTAAAGTGCCTAATCGGAAGATGAGGTGCTGTTCCTCGAGTTTACGTTGAGCTTCCGTGGAACAATGCAAGAGACCGAGGACGGTGAGGTCCGAGTGGGAATGGGGCGGTGAATTAAAATGACAGGCGAGCGGAAGCTCGGGGTCACCCTTACAGACTGAGCGGAGGTGTTCCACAAAGCTCCCTTTACACTGTCCCATCAAACACTCCTGAAAGTCCTGTGAATGAGTGGCAAAACCATTACCTTAGAGCTCTGAGCGTGACTGAGAGGAGAGGTGCTATGGTTCATTAGCAGCAGATGTATTGAGTTATGCTAAACCTTTATAAAGCACCAGTTAGGCCACAGCTGGAGTATTGTGTCCAATTCTGGGCACCGCACTTTAGGAAGGATGTCAAGGCCTTGGAGAGGGTGCAGAGGAGATTTACTAGAATGGTTCCAGGGATGAGGGACTTCAGTTACGTGGAGAGACTGGAGAAGCTGGGATTGTTTTCCTTAGAGCAGAGAAGGTTAAGGGAAGATTTAATAGAGGTGTTCAAAATCATGAAGGGTTTTGATAGAATAAATAAGGAGAAGCTGTTTCCAGTGGCAGGAGGGTTGGTAACCAGAGGACACAGATTTAAGATGATTGGCAAAAGAACCAGAGGGGAGATGAGGAGAATGTTTTTACAGCGAGTTGTTGTGATCTGGAATGCGCTGCCTGAAAGGGCGGTGGAAGCAGATTCATTAGTAACTTTCAAAAGGGAATTGGAGAAATACCTGAAGGGGGAAAAAAAGGGAGGGTGACAGCGTTAACTGAAGGGAGTGGGGAGAGAGAGAGTGTGAGCATTAACTGAGGGGAGTGGGGAGAGAGTGTGAGCATTAACTGAGGGGAGTGGGGAGTGTCAGCATTAACTGAGGGGAGTGGGGAGAGAGTGTGAGCATTAACTGAGGGGAGTGGGGAGAGTGAGCATTAACTGAGGGGAGTGGGGAGAGTGAGCATTAACTGAGGGGAGTGGGGAGAGAGTGTGAGCATTAACTGAGGGGAGTGGGGAGAGAGAGAGTGAGCATTAACTGAGGGGAGTGGGGAGAGTGTGAGCATTAACTGAGGGGAGTGGGGAGAGAGTGTGAGCATTAACTGAGGGGAGTGGGGAGAGAGTGTGAGCATTAACTGAGGGGAGTGGGGAGAGAGTGAGCATTAACTGAGGGGAGAGAGAGTGTGAGCATTAACTGAGGGGAGTGGGGAGAGAGTGTGAGCATTAACTGAGGGGAGTGGGGAGAGAGTGTGAGCATTAACTGAGGGGAGTGGGGAGAGAGAGAGTGAGCATTAACTGAGGGGAGTGGGGAGAGTGTGTGAGCATTAACTGAGGGGAGTGGGGAGAGAGAGAGTGAGCATTAACTGAGGGGAGTGGGGAGAGAGTGTGAGCATTAACTGAGGGGAGTGGGGAGAGAGAGAGTGAGCATTAACTGAGGGGAGTGGGGAGAGTGTGTGAGCATTAACTGAGGGGAGTGGGGAGAGAGAGAGTGAGCATTAACTGAGGGGAGTGGGGAGAGTGTGAGCATTAACTGAGGGGAGTGGGGAGAGAGTGTGAGCATTAACTGAGGGGAGTGGGGAGAGAGAGAGTGAGCATTAACTGAGGGGAGTGGGGAGAGTGTGAGCATTAACTGAGGGGAGTGGGGAGAGAGTGTGAGCATTAACTGAGGGGAGTGGGGAGAGAGAGAGTGAGCATTAACTGAGGGGAGTGGGGAGAGTGTGAGCATTAACTGAGGGGGGGAGAGAGTGTCAGCATTAACTGAGGGGGGGAGAGAGTGTCAGCATTAACTGAGGGGAGTGGGGAGAGTGTGTGAGCATTAACTGAGGGGAGTGGGGAGAGTGAGCATTAACTGAGGGGAGTGGGGAGAGTGTGTGAGCATTAACTGAGGGGAGTGGGGAGAGTGAGCATTAACTGAGGGGAGTGGGGAGAGTGAGCATTAACTGAGGGGAGTGGGGAGAGAGTGTGAGCATTAACTGAGGGGGGGGGGAGAGAGTGTCAGCATTAACTGAGGGGGGAGAGAGTGTGAGCATTAACTGAGGGGGGGAAGAGTGTCAGCATTAACTGGGGGGGGGAACAGTGTCAGCATTAACTGGGGGGGGGGAAGAGTGTCAGCATTAACTGAGGGGAGTGGGGGGGAGAGTGTCAGCATTAACTGGGGGGGAGAGTGGCAGCATTAACTGGGGGGGAAGAGTGGCAGCATTAACTGGGGGGGAGAGTGTCAGCATTAACTGAGGGGAGTGGGGGGGAGAGTGTCAGCATTAACTGAGGGGGGGGAGAGTGTCAGCATTAACTGAGGGGGGGGAGAGTGTCAGCATTAACTGAGGGGAGTGGGGGGGAGAGTGTCAGCATTAACTGGGGGGGGAGAGTGTCAGCATTAACTGAGGGGGGAGAGAGTGTCAGCATTAACTGAGGGGGGGGAAGAGTGTGAGCATTAACTGTGAGGGGGGAGAGAGTGTCAGCATTAACTGGGGGGGGAAGAGTGGCAGCATTAACTGGGGGGGGAGAGTGTCAGCATTAACTGGGGGGGGAGAGTGTCAGCATTAACTGGGGGGGAGAGTGTCAGCATTAACTGAGGGCGGGGGAGAGAGTGTGAGCATTAACTGAGGGGAGTGGGGAGAGAGTGTGAGCATTAACTGTGAGGGGGAGAGAGTGTCAGCATTAACTGGGGGGGGGAAAGAGTGTCAGCATTAACTGCGGGGGGAGAGTGTCAGCATTAACTGGGGGGGGAGAGTGTGAGCATTAACTGGGGGGGGGAGAGTGTCAGCATTAACTGAGGGGGGGGGGGAGAAGAGTGTGAGCGCTGGGGGTGGGGGAGGGAGCGCGGAGAGAGCCTGCCTGTGGGATTGAAGGGGTGGAGAATACAAAGGAAGGGATTTTGGGTAAAAGTGCAGTTTAAGTTACAACGCCCACGTAAGTATTTGTTTTCGCTTGGCCTATAATCACTGCTGCTCTTAGAGTGTCCATCTGATGTTGTCTGCTGGACCGGTTTTGGTTGCTTTCTGCATGACAAGAGGTGAAGGGGCGACAATAACACCCGTAGGTACAACACACGCCCATTATTTACAGAAATTAAACATTGCCGATTACCTGAGAGGTTTTGTTGCATTTCCCAATCATCAGTTTACTGCCCAATCCTGTATTCCTTGTTTGAGTTCAGGCACTCCCTTCCATACAAGCTGTGTCACCTTGCATATTCTCCTGCACGCTCGCTAGCTGGGTTTGCAAGCCTCAAGGCCTGCAGTTACAGGCTCTGTGACGGCGCTGTGGGACTGACGCTGACACCATTGACGTCAGTGGTGTCTCCAGTGATTGTTCCTGTTCGCCTTCATTTTCTAGTTCTGTCCGATTGTGTTGGCGGGGAGGGGGGTCTTAACCTTCCCGATCTCTCTAACCTCCTCCAGCCCTACAATGTTCTCTTTAAGCTGCGTGACCGCACGGCGGCCTCGAGGTCCCGTGCCGGCTGCTTGCCGGCTCCGCAGTGTAAGAAAAACGCGCACACGCGGAATTTTGAACAGGCCATGGAGCCCGTTTAACGGGTCAAATCAAATCAATCAAATCAACTTTTATTGTCATTGTTAGTGCACAAGTGCAGTACAACGAAATGTAGGCTTGCGGCTCCCGAGAGTGTACAATTTGGATTAGGACACTTAAACATTCAACATACATTTATACATTTGGCTTGCAGTATATTAGCATAAATATGACCATAATAAAGTGCATTGGCAGATGTGCAGGCTTTAGTGTTTATTTGTGGAGTTCAGTAGGATGACAGCCCTGGGAAAGAAGCTGTTCCTAAATCTGGTCGTACGGGTGCGAATGCATCTGTAGCGTCTCCCAGATGGTAGGAGGGCGAACAGACTGTGGCTGGGGTGGGTAGGGTCTTTGATGATGGACCGTGACCTCCGTAGACAGCGTTTCTGGTATATGTGCTCTATGGTCGGTAGCCGGGTGCAGGTAATGCGTTGGGCAGTTTTGACTACCCGCTGCAGGGCTTTCCGGTCATAATAGCTACAGCTGCCATACCATACTGTGATACAGTTTGTCAGGATGCTCTCTATAGTGCAGCGGTAAAAGTTAGAGAGGATCGGGGTGACAGGTTACATCAAGCGGCCCAATAAAAATTAGAGGGAACATTAATAATTGAGCCCCAACATCTACTGATTTTTGAGGGAGAGAGTTCCACACTTCTACCGCCCTTTGTGTGAGGAAGTCGTAGAATCAGAGAATAGCATAGCACAGAAGGAGGCCATTTGGCCCATCGAGTCTATGTTGGCTCTTTCGAAGAGCAATCCAGTCAGTTCCACTCCCCCGCTCTTTCCCCAGATCCCTGCAATTGTTTCCCCTTCCAGTATTTATCCAATTCCCTTTTGAAGGCTACCATTGAATCTGCCTCCACCGCCCTATCAGGCAGCACATTCCAAATCCTCACCACTCGCTGCGGAAAAGTGTTTCCTAACTTCTCTCCTGAATGGCCTGGCTCTGATTTTAAGGTGATGTCCCTCTTGTCCTCGACTCCCCTCACCAGCAGAAAAAGGTTCTTTCTATCTACCCAATCAATTCCTTTCAATATCCTAAAAACCTCAACCAAATCGCCCCTTTACCTTCTCCATTCCAGGGAACACAAGCCTAGTTTATGTAATCTCTCCTCATAGTCTAACCCTTGGAGCCCTGCTAACAGTCTGGTGAATAGAGGGGCCCAATGACTGCTTTAGGACCCCGAACCAAAATTTGGCTGCCTTGAGCACAGTCAGCGCCAATCCTGCTCCCTTCAGGATACCGAGTCCATTTGCGGCTTTACCATCGGTCCTTAAAGGGACCGTTGGCCCTCGCTGTCGAGGCTCGCATCTGACGAATGGGGTACTGGAGGATACAATGACAACTTGCATTTATACAGCGCCTTTAACGTAGTAAAACGTCCCAAGATGCTTCACGGGAGCGATTATCAAACAAAATTTGACACCGAGCCACATAAGGAGATATTAGGACAGGTGACCAAAAGCTGGGTCAAAGAGGGAGGTTTTAAGGAGCGTCTTAAAGGAGGAGAGAGAGGTGGAGAAGTTTAGGGAGGGAATTCCAGAGCTCGGGGCCCAGGCAGCTGAAGGCACGGCCGCCAATGGTGGAGCGATGGAAATCGGGGATGCGCAAGAGGGCAGAATTGGAGGAGCGCAGAAATCTCGGAGGGTTGTAGGACTGGAGGAGGTTACAGAGGTAGAGAGGAGGCGAGGCCATGGAAGGATTTGAAAACAAGGATGAGAATTTTAAAATCGAAGCGTTGCTTAACTGGGAGCCGGTGTAGGTCAGCGAGCACAGGGGGGTGATAGGTGAACGGGACTCGGTGCGAGTTAGGACACGGGCAGCAGCTACTACCCTTTGTGTGAAGAAGTGCTTCCCGACATCACCCCTGAACGGCCTGGCTCTAATTTTAAGGTTCTGCCCCCTTGTTCCAGACTCCGCCCACCAGAGGAAATAGTTTCTCTCGATCGACCCAATCCTATTGAATCCTTTAATCATCTCGATTAGATCACCCTTAATCATCTTCTAAACTCGAGGGAATACAAGCCCAGTCTGTGCAACCTGTCTTCATAATTTAACCCTTTTAGCCCCGGAATCATTCTGGTGAATCTGCGCTGCTCCCCCTCCGAGGCCGATATATCCTTCCCGAGGTGCGGGGCCCAGAACTGAACACAGTTACTCGAGAGCAAGGCTCTGTTCAACAGAAGCATCACTTGATCCACTTTATATCACGCTAGAACTTTATAAATCACTGGTTAGGCCTCAGCTGGTGTGTTGTGGACAATTCTGGGTACCACGCTTCAGGAAAGATGTCAAGACCTTAGAACGGGTACAGAGGAGGTTTACCAGGATGTCACACCTTGAGTATTGTGTGCAGTTTTGGTCGCCTTACCTGAGGAAGGATGTTCTTGCCATGGAGGGAGTGCAGTGAAGATTCACCAGGCTGATACCTGGGATGGCAGGAATGACGAATGATGAGAGATTGGGTCGATTGGGCTTATACTCGCTGGAGTTTAGAAGAATGAGAGGGGATCTCATTGAAACTTATAACATTTTTAACAGGACTAGACAGGCTAGATGCAGGAAGGATGTTCCCGACGGCGGGGAGTCCAGAACCAGGGGTCACAGTCTAAAGATAAGGGGCAGAGATGAGGAGGAATTTCTTCACCCAGAGAGTGGTGAACCTGTGGAATTCTCTACCACACAAGGCAGTTGAGGCCAATTCATTAAATATATTCAAGAAGGAGTTAGATATATTTCTTAAGGCTAAAGGGATCAAGGGATATGGGGAGAAGGCAGGGACAGGGTACTGAATCTGGATGATCAGCCATGATCGCATTGAATGGCGGAACAGGCTCGAGGGGCCGAATGGCCTACTCCTGCTCCTATCTTCTATGTTTCTATGTTTACCAGGGATGAGGGACTTCAGTTATGAGGAGAGGTTGGAAAAGTTTGGACAGTTCTCCTTGGAACAGAGAAGGTTAAGAGGTGACCTAATAGAGGTTTTCTGGATGATGAGAGGTTTTGATAGAGTAGAGAGAAAAACTATTCGCTCTGGCGAGTGGGTCAATAACCAGAGGTCATAGATTCAAAATCATTGACAAAAGATCGAGAGGGGCGATGAGGAGAAACGTTGTCACTCGGGGAGTTGTGGGGATCGGGAACGCTCGACCGGAAAAGGTGGCGGAAGCTGATTCTATGGATAATTTTAAGGGAGTCGGACGGGTTCTGGAGGATGAGGAACTGACAGGGTTACAGACAAAAAGCGGGGGTGTGGGGGACTAAAGCACGACGGCTCTTTCAAAGAGCCAGCACGGGCATGATGGGCCGAATGGCCTCCTTCTGTTCTCCATGTTTCTATGATTCTGATATATTCCAGCCTTTAAAGATGGTTGCTCAGAACCTCACCCAAGGGCCCGTTCTTGACGTGTGAGTCTAGTCGGTGAGTGCCGACAGGCGGAGTGGAGGAGAGTCAAACCCGACCCGACGTTGCCCCGACGATCATGCACTTTGAACTTACCATCAGAGGTCACTGAGCATCAGTCATTACTGATCATTCTCCTTTTCCTAGTCCAAAAACAAAAGAACTTGCATTTATACAACGCCTTTCACAACCTCAGGATGTCCCGAAGTGCTTTACAGCCAATGAAGAACTTTTTAAGTGTAGTCAGTGTTGTAATGTGGGAAACGTGGCAGCCAACTTGCGCACAGCAAGCTTCCACAAACAGCAATGTGATAATGACCAGATCATCTGTTTTTAGTGATGTTGGTTGAGGGATAAATATTGGCCCCAGGACACCGGGGAGAACTCCCCCTGCTCTTCTTCAAAATAGTGGCTGTGGGATCTTTTACATCCACCTGAGAGAGCAGACGGGGCCTCGGTTTAATGTCTCCTCCGAAAGACGGCACCTCCGACAGTGCAGCACTCCCTCAGTACTGGCACTGGGAGTGTCAGCCTAGTCTCTGGAGTGGGACTTGAATCCACAACTTTCTGGCTCAGAGGTGTGAGAGAGAGAGAGAGCTACCCACTGAGCCACGGCTGACACTTGAGATCTCCAGTTGAGTTTCCTGAACGGAGCACAGGCCAGGTGTTGGAACCGGAGATTCTCACAAGACTGGCTGAAAGGGTTAATGCAATTCTGCTCCTAGAACCTTCGCACATTCTCCTCTTGCATTCTTTTTCTCTCTCTGAGCAAACATTTCCTTATCACTAGGAAGTTATGGTATGGGCTAGTCAATGGAAAAAAATCTCTGATGTTATATTTAGCTGCTGGGAGGCAGAGAGTTCATGTCGAACATGGGAGGGTGAAGTAAAACTCGAAACCCCCTCTGTGCCCCCCCTACAGCCTCAGTCAATGCTAAACCAGTTGATGCCTGTCTCCCCCAGCCCAGGGCTCATCCAGCCTGCCTCCCCTCCCCGACTGAGCGACTGTTCACACATTTCACAAACTCACACACAGACAGACAGACAGCAAATTCTCTCCGAGCCAGGAGCGAGCGGAGTGCCAAATTAGTAGCGCGACTGGCGTGCAGCCCAGGGGGCAAGTTGCAGCCGACCGCCCAAACAACATAATTGGTGAGAGCTTTTTTAAAAAATTCGAAGCAAAAGAGAGAGAGAGCGAGAGAGCTGCCGAGGGCTTTCCAGGTGAGAACCGCTCGGGCGGAAACCCGGAGCAAAGCACACACACATTTCGCCGGCCGCGCAAGATCGGCGGAGGAGCGGGTCCAGAGGGAGAGGGTCTGGTCTGGATGAACCTGGGGTGGGTTGGGGGGGTTTGTCAGCCCAGGTTGAAGCTGCCCACACAGGGGTAGCCCCCTCCTGCATCATTGGGAAGAGACAGAGGGAGGAAATTCAGGAGGCTCGGAAACTATTGGGAGTGATTATTGAGGAATGCTGTTCCGGGATTCTTCCCTCGCTGAACAATGTTGGGTTCGTTCTGCGCCTGAGATTTCCGGGACTGGGGAACCCCAGGTGTGGTGTCCCTGCCCCATGATCCTGGGGCAATGGGCAGCCCCCTCTCTCGGTTTATTGATCAGTCCCTGGCAAGGTATGGGCGGTGCATTGCGCCACAGGAGCGCTGATCCCTTTGAGCTGCCGACACTGAAGCCAACATCTCCCGGAAAAAAACAATCAGCCACTTTTTAAGCCATTTGCTCGGCGTTCCTGTCGGGGAAAGGTTGGAGCAGAGAGACAAGGAGAGAGAGAGCGCCAAAGCAACAAGTGGGACAACCTTTCTGCTGGTGACTGCGTCCTGCTCCCTCTCCATCTCCTGGACAAGTGAAGACCAGCCCAGCTCGGGAAGGAAGGAAGGAACATGCCGAATTCCGGACGAGCCCACCTTTGAGGAGGAGGGAAAGAAATAAAAAAGAGGGCAGCGATGGCCAGAAACACTTTGAAAGAGACGGAGTTGGTGGGCTTGGAGCAGAAGGAACGACTGAGGCGCCTTCAGTTCAATCACTTTCCCAGTCGCAGACACTCGTGGATTTGGTGAGTAGCCATGGGGGAGGGAAGAGGAGAGGAATAAAAGTTGGAGGCTCTTTAAAAGATTAAACTATTCAGGGTGTTGGTAGCACGCTCTCTCGCCTCTGAGTCAGAAGGTTGTGGTTTCAAAGTCCCACTCCAGGGACTTGAGCCCAAAAACCCAGGCTGACACTCCCAGTGCAGTGCTGAGGGAGCGCCGCACTGTCGGAGGCGCCGTCTTTCAGATGAGACGTTAAACCGAGGCCCCATCTGCCCCCTCAGGTGGATGTAAAAGATCCCGTGGCACTATTCCGAAGAAGAGCAGTGGGAGTTCTCCCCGGTGTCCTGGGGCCAATATTTATCCCTCAATCAACATCACTAAAACAGATGATATGGTCATTTATCACATTGCTGTTTGTGGGAGCTTGCTGTGCGCAAATTGATTGCCGTGTTTCCTACATTACAACAGTGACTCCACTTCAAAAAATACTTCATTGGCTGTAAAGCACTTTGGGGCGTTCTGAGGTTGTGAAAGGCGCTCTAGAAATGCAAGTTCTTTTTTCCCCTCACCTTTGACATTGTCCTAACACTCGCCCAATGCTCCTCTGGATAAAGGGACCACCTGGTGTGGGACCGAGCTTTAGGGACCCTCAAGGTCCTGGTTGGCGGTTCACACCCCGCTCCAGGATTGGAGCCCATAATCCAGGCTGACGCATCAGTGCAGTTACTGAGGGAGCGCTGCGCTACAGCTTTCCCCTTCTAAAGGGCAGCGCAAGTTATTCAAAATACCACGCTCGCGCGTTTGATCTCATTGAAGAGCCGGCTGCGAGGGGTTTCTGAAGCGCTGCGCAGCCCACGTAGCTTACAGGGAACATTGCTGCACTGCCGGAAGTGCCGTCTTTCGGATGAGACGTTAAACCGAGGCCCCGTTCAGGAAAGGTGGACGCAAAAGATCCCGCAGCACTATCCCAAAAAAAAATGGGAAGAGAGATGTCCCGGTGTCCAGGCTCAGATTTCTGTCACATCTAATACCGTTTGATGTAAGAAAACTACTAGGCACTTGGTCTAAGCGTTAAACAAAGCTTTAATCAACTGTTTTTCAACATGGAGATCTAGTTGTGTCCTTCACTAGTTCCTGTTAAAGAATGTCCTGAGCAAGCTGGGCCCATGCCCGAGTATTTATACTCTCCCTGGACAGCGCCACCAGCAGGCCGCCCAGTATCATTTCATAAGTCATTTCCACATGAATGACAAGATTCATGTCACCGTCCATCTGATTGCTGTCTGTGGGATCTTGCTGTGATGTGTTTGCCTACCTATCGTCAGTCACTGCACTTTATGATAATTGAATGCGTACAGAGTGCTTAGGGAAGTCTGTTGAGAGACAGGAGGAGGATGATGTCCTTCGTACTAGGAGTACAGCCGTGGAGGCAGGCTCCTTTCATGATCTTCACTTGAAACAAGCTCGGGCTCCCCTATCCCGCCGAAGGTTCAGCCCTACAATTCCTCCGTCCAGATACTGGAGCTGTTCGCTGCCGGTGCAATGTATGGAAGCCCATCCATCCTGTACAATGTGCCGGCTGTGTGGGATTCTTCAAACCCAACACACTGACCGAGACCGGCTCCAATGCACAGGATTCCCTCTCCCGCAACCACAACCTGCATTTATATAGTGCCGTTAACATAGTCAAACGTCCCGAGGCGCTGCACAGGAGCGATTATCAAACACCGAGACACATGAGATATTCGGACTGGTGACCACAAGTTTGTGTACCCGTGAAGATCACTGGGTAATTACAGACAATGGAGTCCATTCTTCCCACCTCCATCTGGGACGACCCCGTGCTCCTCCCCACTGCGGCATTCAATTGGTTCAAAAAGCACCCACTCCTTTCCCTGCTTACCCAGGACCCATTTGCCATCTTATCATCGAATCTTACAGCACAGAAGGAGGCCATTCGGCCCATCGTGCCTGTGCCGGCTCTTTGAATGAGCTCTCCAATTAGTCCCACTCCCCCTGCTCTTTCCCCAGAGCCCTGCAAATTTTTTCATTTCAAGTATTCAATTCCCTTTTGAAAGTTACTTTGGAATCTGCTTTCAGGCAGCGCATTCCAGATCATAACAACTCGCTGCGTAAAAAAACATTCTCCTCATCTCGCCTCTGGTTCTTTTGCCAATTATCTTCAATCTGTGTCCTCTGGTTACCGACCCTCCTGCCACTGGAAACAGTTTCTCCTTATTTACACTATCAAAACCCTTCATGATTTTGAACGCCTCTATTAAATCTCCCCTTAACCTTCTCTGCTCTAAGGAGAACAATCCCAGCGTCTCTGGTCTCTGCATCTTCTGGCTCCGGGTTTTGAAGGGTAGATTTGATGATCCACTCCTCCCCCCGCCCGGCCTGGATCAGGTATCGGGAAACCGTGGGGCTCGTTACCTCTGATTTCTCATGGAAGCTGTGGCAGACTTGGGCCGTCTGTCTGTTTGACTGACTATTCCAACGCTCTCCGGGCTGGCCTCACTCCTTCCAACCTCCATAAACTTCAGCTCATCCAAAACTCTGCTGCCCCGTGTCCTAACTCGCACCGAGTCCCATTCACCCATCACCCCCTGTGTCCTAACTCGCACCAAGTCCCGTTCACCCATCACCCCCTGTGCTCGCTGATCTACACTGGCTCCCGGTCCGGCAACGCCTCGATTTTAAAATTCTCATCCTTGTTTTCAAATCCCTTTTCACCCCTCCCTATCTCTGTAACCTTATCCAGCCCCACAACCCCCCGAGATCTCTGCGCGCCTCCAATTCTGGCCTCTTGCGCATCCCCCGATTTCCATCACTCCACCATTGGCGGCCGTGCCTTCAGCTGCCTGGGCCCTAAGCTCTGGAATTCCCTCCCTAAACCTCTCCGCCTCACTACCCCTCTTTCGTCCTTTAAGACGCTCCTTAAAACCTACCTCTTTGACCAAGCTTTTGGCCACCTGCCCTAATATCTCCTCATGTGGCTCGGTGTCAAATTTTGTTTGATAATCGCTCCTGTGAAGCACCTTGGGATGTTTTACTACATTAAAGGCGCTGTATAAATGCCAGTTGTTGTTTGTCTAAACGCTTTATGACTAAGTGCTGCCTTGGGCTGGTGCACGTATTGATTGGGACACTGGTTGGTGAGGCTGCTGTGATGGATTTGGGACGTGGCTGTAGGGCAGGAGCTTGCGTAAGCAGAGGCCAAGTCATTAGTTATTGGCGTGTCTGTGATATGGAATGTGGTGCGGGTCATTGCAGAACTCTACCGGGGCATCGAGCCTCTGGTACACGGCTCAGTGGGCAGCACTCTCTCACCTCCGAGTCAGAAGGTTGTGAGTTCGAGCCCCACTCCAGAGACGTCAGCCTGTAATCCAGGCTGACACTCCCAGTGCCAGTACTGAGGGAGTGCTGCACTGTCGGAGGGGCCGTCTTTCGGGTGAGACGTTAAACCGAGGCCCCGTCCGCCCTCTCAGGTGGACGTAAAAGATCCCACGGCACTATTTCGAAGAAGAGCAGGGGAGTTCTCCCTGGTGTCCTGGGGGTCAGTATTTATCCCTCAGCCCACATCTCTAAAAACAGATGATCTAGTCATTATCACATTGCTGTTTGTGGGAGCTTGCTGTGCGCAAATTGGCTGCCGTGTTTCCTACATTACAACAGTGACTCCACTTCAAAAGTAATTCATTGGCTGGAAAGCGCTTTGGGACGTCCCGAGGTGGTGAAAGGCGCTACAGAAATGCAAGTTCTTTATTTCTTTCCGTGGTAAATGTGAACAAAATTGTTTAACAGAAGGGTAGAGAGTAACAGGGACTGGAGTCATCACAAAGCCTCTGCCTCTTAGCGTGGACTGTTGGTGTAATAGTCTCCCCTGTCCTCTGTGTGAAATCAGATTTAACCCAGTTTCGAGTGTGTATCGGCCCATAGTATACAAGCCTGCTCCTTACTCCGCACATGCCAACCGGCCTGGCTTCCCGCCCCTGACCACGACTCAGTGACCCCTGCAGGAAAGTGGATGATGCACGAGGACAGGTTGGAGCTTGGCTACGATGCCCTTGGCAGTCGAATAGCCGGTTGTAGATTCGCGGGGGGTCATGGGGTGGCGTTCAGTGCCGATTTCTCAGCATTCAGCCCCTCCCTGCGGGGCTGGGTAATGAGGCAAAGCCACTTTAAAACAGACACGATTATATTTTTCTCCCGCGCGCCCAGCAGAACCAACTCCAGATGAAGCCCTCTCGTGATTCAAGCATAAAATAATCAGCGTGTATTCTCTCTCTCTGCCTCTTGAGGTCAAGCCCCCTCCGATAATCGATCATTCCCTTTACCAACAGCACTTGTAACAAATGCGATGAACCAGATTTCTGACCTTCTCCCACAAGCCACAACGTTCAGCCTGCGAGCCAGTTCCCCATCAGAAATAGTTACACTCCTGACAACTGCCTTCAGGAGCATTTTTGTCATTGTTTTCCGATGGTTTAACGTCTCCCGTGATGTTACGATGCAGTCTGACCGTTTTTCCTCCTCCTGTTCAACAACAACAACAACTTGCATTTATATAGCGCCTTTAACATCCCAAAGTGCTTCACAGGAGCGTAAATCAGACACAAATTGGCACCGAGTCACGTAAGGAGAGATAGTGAGACAGGTGACCAAAAGCTTGGTCAAAAAAGGTAGGTTTTAAGGAGCATCTTAAAAGAGGAGGGAGAGGCGGGGAGGATTCGGGAGAGAATTCCGGAGCTTAGGACCCAGGCAGCTGAAAGCATGGCCACCAATGGTGGGGTGAAGGAAGTCAGGGATGCTCAAGAGATAAGTAATTGGAGGAGCGCAGATATCTCGGGGGTTGTAGGGACTGGAGGAGGTTACAGAGATAGGGAGGGGCGAGGCCATGGAGGGATTTGAAAACAAGGATGAGAATTTTAAAATCGAGGCGTTGCCAGACCGGGAGCCAATGTAGGTCAGCGAGCACAGGGGACAATGGGTGAACGGGACTGGGTGTGAGTTAGGACACGGGGGCAGTGAGCACAGGGGGTGATGGGTGAACAGGACTGGGTGTGAGTTAGGACACGGGGCAGTGAGCACAGGGGGTGATGGGTGAACGGGACTGGGTGTGAGTTAGGACACGGGGCAGTGAGCACAGGGGGTGATGGGTGAACGGGACTGGGTGTCAGTTAGGACACGGGGCAGTGAGCACAGGGAGTGATGGGTGAACGGGACTGGGTGTGAGTTAGGACACGGGGCAGTGAGCACAGGGGGTGATGGGTGAACGGGACTGGGTGTGAGTTAGGACACGGGGCAGTGAGCACAGGGGGTGATGGGTGAACGGGACTGGGTGTGAGTTAGGACACGGGGCAGTGAGCACAGGGGGTGATGGGTGAACGGGACTGGGTGAGAGTTAGGACACGGGGCAGTGAGCACAGGGGGTGATGTGTGAACGGGACTGGGTGTGAGTTAGGACACGGGGCAGTGAGCACAGGGGGTGATGGGTGAACGGGACTGGGTGTGAGTTAGGACACGGGGCAGTGAGCACAGGGGGTGATGGGTGAACGGGACTGGGTGCGAGTTAGGACACGGGGCAGCAGAGTTTTGGATGAGCTGAAGTTTATGGCGGGTGCAAGGTGGGAAACCAGCCAGGAGTGCGTTGGAATAGTCGAGTCTGGAGGTAACAGAGGCAGGGATGAGGGTTTCAGCAGCAGATGAGCTGAGGCAGGGGTGGAGATGGGCGATGTTATGAAGGTGGGAGTCGGCGGTCTTGGTGATGGAGAGGATACGGGGTCGGAAGCTCATCACCGCGACGGCGAGGTTACGAACAGCCCGGTTGGTTCCGTAGCGTCCTTTAAACATCGATGTTTGTTCAGATACTCAGACCTTTCAGGAGTGAAGTTGGGAAACACTCCTACACACAAAGGGTGGTAGAAGTTTGGAACTCTCTTCCGCAAACGGCAACTGATGCTCGTTCAATTGTTAATTTTAAATCGGAGAGTGATAGATTTTTGTTAACCAAATATATTAAGGGATACAGGGCAAATGCAGGTGGATGGAGTCAAGATATGGATCAGCCATGATCCCATTGAATGGCGGAACAGGCTCGAGGGGCTGAATGGCCTCCCCTTCTTTATGTTCTTAAGTTCTTACTTTCTTTGATGTCGGCCAGATCACCCGCAACACCCCCCAACGTCAGATCTACCCTCAGGCCCATCTCCGTGTCAACAAGCAGAGCTCGGTGTAAGAACATAAGAAATAGGAGCAGGAATAGGCCGCTTGGCCCCTCGAGCCTGCTCCGCCATTCAATGAGATCATGGCTGATCTTGGGCTCAAAGCCACTTCCCTGCCCGCTCCCCATAACCCTTCACTCCCTTATCTTGCAAAAATCTGTCTATCTCCACCTTAAATGTATTTAATGACCCAGCCTCCACGGCTCTCTGGGGCAGAGAATTCCACAGATTTACGACCCTCTGAGAGAAGAAATTCCTCCTCATCTCAGTTCTAAAAGGGCGACCCTTTATTCTGAGACTGTGCCCCCCGAGTTCTAGATTCCCCCACGAGGGGAAACATCCTCTCTGCATCTACCCTGTCGAGCCCCCTCAGTATCTTATGTGTTTCAATAAGATCACCTCTCATTCTTCTAAACTCCAGTGAGTATAGGCCCAACCTGCTCAACCTTTCCTCATAAGACAACCCCTTCATCCCAGGAATCAACTGAGAGGTAGAGCCCAGGCAGTGTGTGATCGGGGCGAGGGGCGGGGGCGAGGGGAGTAACAGAGCAGGAGGTGCTGCAGCTCCCAATACCAAACCCCTTCGCTCTTTATCAATGAGCGGGATATCGCTAACACTTTTTAAATGACAACTGTGTACAAAACATTCTAATAGATTTGCAGCCATGACCTCAGCTCTGACCCTGTGGCCTCTCGAATCTGTTGTGTGCTACTTTACTCCTCGTGAGAGACTCGAAGAGCACTTAAAATTTTTTAGGCAGCATTCTTTCTGTTCCTGCTGGAGGGGGCTGATTTTTGTGCCAAGATGTCGGAGCTGGGGAATGGAACATCTCCGGAACTTCGGGAGGCTGTCGCACAGAGTGAGACCCTGGCGGCGCGAGGCTCCGTCACGAATGATGGGGCTGGGTTACACCGAGCTGGAATCAGAGGAACAGAATGTTTGGGGGGGGTGGGGGGGGGAGTATATAAGGCTGGAGGAGTTCGCAGTGTCGGGGGATTGGGACAAATTGGCACCAAATTGGCAATCTTCCTTCCGCAGGTCTCCCGCATGGCCAGCCTGCGAAATCAATAAAGGCCGCACTGCTGCAATGGGGAGAGCTCTTCGTAGCATCGGTGTAAAATGGTTCCTCCTGCCACTGCAGTTACATAGAAACATAGAAGATAGAAGCAGGAGTCGGCCATTTGGCCCCTCGAGCCTGCTCCGCCATTCAATGAGATCATGGCTGATCATCCAAATTCAGTACCCTGTCCCTGCTTTCTCCCCATATCCCTTGATCCCTTTAGCCTTAAGAAATATATCTAACTCCTTCTTGAATATATTAATGAATTGGCCTCAACTGCCCTGTGTGGTAGAGAATTCCACAGGTTCACCACTCTCTGGGTGAAGAAATTCCTCCTCATCTCTATCCTAAATGGCTTATCCCTTATCCTTAGACTGCGACCCCTGGTTCTGGACTCCCCCGCCATTGGAGACATCCTTCCTGCATCTAGTCTGTCTAGTCCTGTTAGAATTTTATAAGTTTCAATGAGATCCCCTCTCATTCTTCTAAACTCCAGCGAATACAAGCCCAATCGACCCAATCTCTCCTCATACGTCATTCCTGCCATCCCAGGTATCAGCCTGGTGAATCTTCGCTGAACTCCTTCCATGGCAAGAACATCCTTCCTCAGATAAGGCGACCAAAACTGCACACACTACTCGAGGTGTGGTCTCACCAAGGCCCTGTACAACTGCAGCAAGACATCCTTGTTCCTGTACTCAAACCCTCTCGCTACGAAGGCCAACATACCATTTGCCTTCTTAACTGCCTGTTGCACCTGCATGCTTACCTTCAGCGACTGGTGCACAAGGACACCCAGGTCTTGTTGCACTTCCCCTTCTCCCAATCTATTGCTGTTCAGATAATAATCTGCCTTCCTGTTTTTGCCACCAAAGTGGATAACCTCGCATTTATCCACAGTATACTGCATCTGCCATGCTTCTGCCCAATCACCCAACCTGTCCAAATCATACTGGAGTTTCTCGGTATCCTCCTCACAGCACACACGCCCACCCAGCTTTGTGTCGTCTGCAAACTTGGAGATATTACATCTAGTTCCCTCGTCTAGATCATTTATATATATTGTGAATAGCTGGGGTCCAAGGACTGATCCCTGCGGTACCCCACTAGCCACTGCCTGCCACTCGGAAAAAGACACGTTTATTCCAACTCTTTGCTTCCTGTCTGCCAACCAGTTCTCTATCCAAGTCAGTACCTTACCCCCAATCCCATGTGCTTTAACTTTACACGCTAATCTCTTTCGTGGAACCTTATCGAAAACCTTCTGAAAGTCCAAATACACCACACCCACTTGTTCTCCCTTATCTATTCTACCGGTTACATCCTCAAAAAATTCCAGTAGATTAGTCAAGCACGTTTGTAAATCCATGTTGACTTTGTCCGATCCTGTCACTGTTTTCCAAGTGCTCTGCTATTACATCTTTTATAATGGACTCTAGCATTTTCCCCACTACCGATGTCAGGCTTACAGCACGGAAACAGGCCATTCGGCCCGACTGCTCCGTGCCGGTGTTTATGGTCCACACCAGCCTCCTCCCACCACTACTTCCTCTCTCCCCAGCAAAATAACTAAGAAACATAGGAACAGCAGGAGGCCATTCAGCCCCTCGATCCTGTGCTGCCGTTTCAATCAGATCATGGCTGATCTGTATCTAAACTCCATCCACCCGCCTTGGTTCCCTAACCCTTAATACCCTCGCCCAGCAAAAATCGATCAATCTCAGTTTTGAAAGCTCCAATTGACCCCCCAGCCTCAACAGCTTTTTGGGGGAGTGAGTTCCCAATTTCCACCACCCTCTGTGTGAAGAAGTGCTTCCTGACATCACCCCTGAACGGCCTGGCTCTAATTTTAAGGTTCTGCCCCCTTGTTCTGGACTCCCCCCACCAGAGGAAATCGTTTCTCTCTCTCGACCCGATCGAATCCTTTAATCATCTTAAACACCTCGATCAGATCACCCCTTAATCTTCTAAACTCGAGGGAATACAAGCCCAGTCTGTGCAACCTGGCCTCGGAATTTAACCCTTTTAGGCCCGGTATCATTCTGGTGAATCATTCCACTCCCACACACACTTTAAACAGCGAGTGGGCCCCACCAATGTTCCCTTTAATTCTTTTTGGGTGCACGGCCACTTTAAGGAGCTGCACTACCCATTCAAATTTCCGTGCATGTGCGGTTTTTCCCATTGTGAAGCCAATAAGTGGCCTTCGCCGGAGCGCCAAAGCCCCACGTGTTGGGCCCCACTGAGGAAGTGGCCCTGGAAATAGATGCATTGCTGGTCATCTTCCAAAATTCTATAGACTCTGGCACAGTTCCCATGGTTTGGAGGGTAGCTAATGTTACCCCACTATTCAAAAAAGGTGGTAGAGAGAAAACGGGGAATTACAGACCAGTAAGCCTGACGTCGGTAGTGGGGAAAATGCTAGAGTCCATTATAAAAGATGTAATAGCAGAGCACTTGGAAAACAGTGACAGGATCGGACAAAGTCAACATGGATTTACAAAAGGTAAATCGTGCTTGACTAATCTACTGGAATTTTTTGAGGATGTAACTGGTAGAATAGATAAGGGAGAACCAGTGGATGTGGTGTATTTGGACTTTCAGAAGGCTTTCGATAAGGTCCCGCATAAGAGATTAGCGTGTAAAGTTAAAGCACATGGGATTGGGGGTAAGGTACTGACTTGGATAGAAAACTGGTTGGCAGACAGGAAGCAAAGAGTTGGAATAAACGGGTCTTTTTCCGAGTGGAAGGCAGTGACTGGTGAGGTACCGCAGGGATCGGTGCTAGGACCCCAGTTATTCACAATATATATTGATGATCTAGATGAGGGAACTAGATGTAATATCTCCAAGTTTGCAGATGACACAAAGCTGGGTGGGCATGTGTGCTGTGAGGAGGATGCCGAGAAACTCCAGGATGATTTGGACAGGTTGGGTGATTGGGCAGAAGCATGGCAGATGCAGTATAATGTGGATAAATGCGAGGTTATCCACTTTGGTGGCAAAAACAGGAAGGCAGATTATTATCTGAACGGCAATAGATTGGGAGAAGGGGAAGTGCAATGAGACCTGGGTGTCCTTGTGCACCAGTCGCTGAAGGTAAGCATGCAGGTGCAGCAGGCGGTTAAGAAGGCAAATGGTATGTTGGCCTTCATAGCAAGAGGATTTGTGTACAGGACCAAGGATGTCTTGCTGCAGTTGTACAGGGCCTTGGTGAGACCACACCTTGAGTATTGTGTGCAGTTTTGGTCGCCTTGTCTGAGGAAGGATGTTCTTGCCATGGAGGGAGTGCAGCGAAGATTCACCAGACTGAAACCTGGAATGGCAGGAATGACGTATGAGGAGAGATTGGGTCGATTGGGCTTATATTCGCTGGAGTTTAGAAGAATGAGAGGGGATCTCATTGAAACTTATAAAATTCTAACAGGACTAGACAGACTAGATGCAGGAAGGATGTTCCCAATGGCGGGGGAGTCCAGAACCAGGGGGTTACATTCTGAGGATAAGGGGTAAGCCATTTAGGACAGAGATGAGGAGGAATTTCTTCACCCAGAGAGTGGTGAACCTGTGGAATTCTCTACCACAAAAGGCAGTTGAGGCCAATTCATTAAATATATTCAGGAAGGAGTTAGATATATTTCTTAAGGCTAACGGGATCAAGGGATATGGGGAAAAGGCAGGGACAGGGTACTGAATTTGGATGATCAGCCATGATTTCATTAAATGGCGGAACAGGCTCGAGGGGCCGAATGGCCTACTCCTGCTCCTATCTTCTATGTTTCTATGACACACACAGACACTTTGAACAGTGAATGGGCCTCACTCACTCACTCACCCACCCACCCACCCACTCTCACTCACTCTCGCACAATTTAAAGCGTCTTTGCGTCGATTGGTCTAATTTACTCTGGCCTCCACTATCTGTATCCTGACCATCGGGCTTCCCGACGGGAATTCCCCTGTCCGCGGTGTTTGGATAAATAGGAGTGATGCCAGGCTGCTCCCTGCTCACCTGTCGGGCTGATGAAACTCGCGTTGCTGTAATCTGGTGGGCGGGGAGGTGGGTTGGTATTGCGGGGCGAGGCGGGGGGTCCAATATCCCAGGCCTGGACCCCCAGTACACCAGGTTTTTAAAATTAATTCCTGGGATGTGGTCGTCGACAAGGCCGGCATTTATTGCCCATCCCTAGTTGCCCTCGAGAAGGTGGTGGTGAGCCGCCTTCTTGAACCGCTGCAGTCCGTGTGGTGAAGGTACTCCCACAGTGCTGTTAGGGAGGGAGTTCCAGGATTTTGACCCAGCGACGATGAAGGAACGGCCGATATATTTCCAAGTCAGGATGGTGTGTGACTTGGAGGGGAACTTGGAGGTGGTGGTGTTCCCATGCGTTTGCTGCCCTTGTCCTTCTAGGTGGAAGAGGTCGCGGGTTTGGGAGGTGCTTCCGAAGAAGCCTTGGCGAGTTGCTGCAGTGCATCTTGTAGATGGTACACACTGCAGCCACGGTGCGCTGGTGGTGGAGGGAGTGAATGTTTAAGGTGGTGGATGGGGTGTGTGGTAAACCACTGTTTGTATTCCACTGTGTACATGCCTGGACATGCCTCGGCTGACTCCTCCCACAAGTCCTAGTATAAAGGTGACTGCTCCCCAGCCCCCTTTGTATTCTGGACTGGTCGACCACTCGAGGCAGACCTTCATTCTTTTGTTAATAAAAGCCTTTAGTTACTCTCTTAACTCTCAGTCTTTTATGAGTAATTGATAGCGCATCAGGGTGCCAATCAAGTAGACTGCTTTGTCCTGGATGGTGTCGAGCTTCTTGAGTGTTGTTGGAGCTGCACTCATCCAGGCAAGTGGAGAGTATTCCATCACACTCCTGACTTGTGCCTTGTAGATGGTGGAAAGGCTTTGGGGAGTCAGGAGGTGAGACATTTGCCACAGAATACCCAGCCTCTGACCTGCTCTTGTCATCCCCGGTGAGGAGGACCTCCTGCCCCTTCCCTCCCAGACCCACCGCAGTCGAACATTACGATTGGCCTCGGTTTGGAGGGACTCCGTGGGGGGTCTGTCAGAACGGAGACTGCCGGAAAGTTGCGGCCTCGGCTTGAACCCGGCATTTCCTGTTCCTGACTGAACTCGCGGATCCCTGCAGACCTGCCCCAGGGGGCGCGTCGCAAAGGCCCGTCGACCTTCGGATTCTAAATAAAAAGAAAAGAGTCCTCCTTGGCTGTCGGAACCCAAATAGAAGTCTTCCTTCTACCCGCGGTGGGACAGTTTGTGTTATTTATTGAGCAAACGATTTAGGGCCTTTCTCAGACTCTGTGAGCCCAGCCAGTTCGGACTGCAGTCTCACCAGACACTGCATTCTGAAATAAAAGAGATGGGAAAGCTGCTGACCAAAAGTTACAATACTTAGTCCCACTCCCCCTGCTCTTGCCCCGTAACCCTGCAAATTTTTCTCTTTCAAGTATTTCTCCTTTTGAAAGTTACTGTTGAATCTGCTTCCACCGCCCTTTCAGGCAGCGCATTCCAGATCACAACAACTCGCTGCGTAAAAACATTCTCCTCATCTCCCCTCTGGTTCTTTTGCCAATTACCTTAAATCATAGAAAGTTACAGCACGGAAGGAGGCCATTCAGCCCCTCGTGTCCGCGCCGGCCAACAACGAGCTCTCCAGCCTAATCCCACTTCCCAGCTCTTGGTCTGTAGCCCTGCAGGTTAGAGCATCCCAAGCGCACATTCAAGTACTTTTTAAATGTGGTTAGGGTTTCTGCCTCTCCCACCCTTTCAGGCAGTGAGTTCCAGACCCCCACAACCCTCTGGGTGAAGAAATTTCCCCTCAAATCCCCTCTAAACCTTCCCCCAGTTACTTTAAATCTGTGCCCCCTGGTTTTTGACCCCTCTGCTAAGGGAAATAGGTCCTTTCTATCCACTTTATCAAGGCCCCTCATAATTTTATACACCTCAATAAGGTCTCCTCTCAGCCTCCTCTGTTCCAAGGAAAACAGACCCAGCCTATCCAGTCTTTCCTCATAGCTAAGATTCTCTACTCCCAGCAACATCCTTGTAAATCTCCTCTGTACCCTCTCCAGTGCAATCACATCTTTCCTGTAATGTGGTGACCAGAACTGCACGCAGTACTCTAGCTGAGGCCTAACTAGTGTTTTATACAGTTGAAGCATAACCCCCCTGCTCTTGTATTCTACGCCACGGCTAATAAAGGCAAGCATTCCGTATGGCTTCTTAACCGCCTTATCTACCTGGCCTGCTACCTTCCGGGATCTGTGGACATGCACTCCAAGGTCCCTTTGTTCCTCTACACTACTCAGTGTCCTACCATTTAATGTGTATTCCCTTTCCTTGTTAACCCTCCGCAAATGCATTACCTCACACTTCACTCTGTGTCCTCTGGTTACCGACCCTCCTGCCACTGGAAACAGTTTCTCCTTATTTACTCCATCAAAACCCTTCAAGATTTTGAACACCTTTATTAAATCTCCCCTTAACCTTCGCTGTTTGAATTACATTAGTCCTGTCTTTAAATCTTCGACAGTGCTTTGAGCCACTTCCTCCACCCGCTCTGCACTACCTCAGCTCGGCCCTGCTGTATAACTGTGAGGTGCGGTGGGACGTCACATTGTACTATGGCTGTACAAGGTGCAGGACTGCCTGCTTCACACAGTATAACCTCGTCACTGTTTCTCGCAGATTTAATCATTGACCAAAAACTCAGCTGTATCAGCCACATAAATACTGTGGCAACAAGAGCAGGTCAGAGGCTGGGTATTCTGCGGCGAGTGTCTCACCTCCTGACTGCCCAAAGCCTTTCCACCACCTACAAGGCACAAGTCAGGAGTGTGATGGAATACTCTCCACTTGCCTGGATGAGTGCAGCTCCGACAACACTCAAGAAGCTCGACACCATCCAGGACAAAGCAGCCCGCTTGATTGGCACTCCATCCACCACCTTAAACATTCACTCCCTCCACCACTGGCGCACCGTGGCTGCAGTGTGTACCATCTACAAGATGCACTGCAGCAACTCGCCAAGGCCTCTTCGGCAGCACCTCCTAAACCCGCGACCTCTTCCACCTAGAAGGACAAGGGCAGCAGGTGCATGGGAACACCACCACCTCCAAGTTCCCCTCCAAGTCACACACCATCCTGACTTGGAAATATATCGGCCGTTCCTTCATCATCGCTGGGTCAAAATCCTGGAACTCCCTCCCTAACAGCGCTGTGGGAGCACCTTCACCACACAGACTGCAGCGGTTCAAGAAGGCGGCTCACCACCACCTTCTCAAGGGCAACTAGGGATGGGCAATAAATGCTGGCCTTGCCAGCGACGCCCACACCCCATGAACGAATAATAAAAAAAAAAAATTCTTCCTGCAATTAGATTTCCAGTAAATCAAAATATATTTGATCTAAAAATGTAATCTAAAGGGTAGAAGGATATGGTGATGGGGTGAGATGAAGAGGGGTGGGAGGAGGCTGGTGTGGAGCAGAAACACCGGCACGGAGCAGTCGGGCCGAATGGCCTGTTGCTGTGCTGTACATTCTTTGTAAAATGATTCAGAGTAAAACTGGTGCCTTTAAGTTTGATGAGAGAGGCTCCTGCAAGAGCGATTGCAATTTCAAAAGGGCTTCATGGGCTGTGAAGCGTTTTGGGACGTCCGGAGGCCGTGAAAGGCGCTACATAAATGCAGTTCCTTTCCTGCGCTGGGAGGGAGTCAGTGATAGAGCTGAGGAGAAGCGGGTGGAACATGACCCTCTGCTGCCACCCTGTGTTGGCTGCTTGAATTGCTTCCAGTCCATCTATCGTCCCCGGTCTCAGGAACCCATCTGCATTTATTTAGCACTTTATCGCATCTCAAAGCACTCCGCAAAGAACGAATCACCTTGAACTGCAGTGACTGTTGGGTCGGTGCAGCCATTTTGCGCGCAGCAAGATCCCACAAACAGCAATATGATGTGGCTTCTGGTGATTGAGGGAGGAATGCTGACCATTGACTTATGGGAACAGGAGGAGGCCATTCAGCCCCTCGAACCTGCTCCGCCATTCAGTTAGATCGCAGCTGATCTGTATCTTAACTCCATCTACCCACATTGGTTCAGTAACCCTTAATACCCTTACCTAACGAAATCTATCAATCACAGTTTTGGACATTTTCAATTGACCCCCAGCCTCAGCAGCTTTTTGGGGGAGAGAGTTCCAGATTTCCACCGCCCTTTGTGTGAAGAAGTGCTTCCTGACATCACCCTGAACGGCCTGGCTCTAATGTTAAGGTTCTGCCCCCTTGTTCTGGACTCCCCCCACCAGAGGAAATAGTTTCTCTCGACCCCATCAACTCCTTTAATCATCTTAAACACCTCGATCAGATCACCCCTTAATCTTCTGTGTGTGTGTGAATAAACGGGTCGTTTTCCGAGTGGCAGGCAGTGACTAGTGGGGTACCGCAAGGATCGGTCCTAGGACCCCAGCTGTTCACAATATATATTAATGATCTGGATGAGGGAATTGGATGTAATATCTCCAAATTTGCAGACATAAGAACATAAGAAATAGGAGCAGGAGTAGGCCAATCGGCCCCTCGAGCCTGCTCCGCCATTCAATAAGATCATGGCTGATCTGATCCTAACCGCCAATCTACTATCACAGAACCATCTCCTGAATCTAACAGAATTAGACACACGAAATAGGAGCAGGATCAGGCTACACGGCCCCTGGGCCCGCTCCGCTACCCACAGGGCCATGACCGATCCGAACCTAGACTCATGTCCAATTTCCTGCCCGCTCCCCGTAACCCTTAATTCCCTTTACTTCTAGGAAACTGTCTATTTCTGTTTTAAATTTATGTAATGATGTAGCTTCTACAGCTTTTTGGGGCAGCATATTCCATGGACCTACCACCCTCTGAGTGAAGTAGTTCCTCCTCATCTCAGTTTTGAAAGAGCAGCCCCTTATTCTAAGACTATGCCCCCTAGTTCTAGTTTCACCCATCATCGGGAACATCTTCCCCGCATCCACCCGATCCAACCCCTTCACAATCTTATATGTTTCAATAAGATCGCCTCTCATTCTTCTGAACTCCAATGAGTAGAGTCCCAATCTACTCAACCTCTCCTCATATGTCCATCCCCTCATCCCCGGGATTAACCGAGTGAACCTTCTTTGTACTGACTCGAGAGCAAGTATGTCCTTTCTTAAGTATGGACACCAAAACTGTACGCAGTATTCCAGGTGCGGTCTCACCAATACCTTGTACAACTGAAGCAATACCTCCCTATTTTTATATTCTATCCCCCTAGCAATGAAAGCCAACATTCCATTGCCCTTCTTAATCACTTGCTACACCTGCATACTAACCTTTTGAGTTTCGTGCACCAGGACCCCCAGATCCCTTTGTACTTCAGTACTTTCCAGTTTCTTGCCATTAAGATAATAACTTGCTCTACGATTTTTCCTGCCAAAGTGCATAACCTCACACTTTCCAGTATTGTATTCCATCTGCCAAATCTCTGCCCACTTACTTAGCCTGTCTATGTCCCCTTGCAGGTTTTTTATGTCCTTCTCACTCACTACTTTCCCCCCCATCTTAGTATCATCTGCAAACTTTGATATGTTACACTCGGCCCCCTCCTCCAAATCGTTAATATAGATTGTAAAGAGTTGGGGACCCAGCACTGACCCCTGCGGAACACCACTAGTTACTGATTGCCAGTCTGAGAATGAACCATTTATCCCAACTCTCTGCCTTCTGTTAGATAGCCAATCCTCTATCCATGCCAGAATATTACCCCCAATCCCGTGATTTTTTATCTTAAGCAATAATCTTTTGTGTGGCACCTTGTCAAATGCCTTTTGGAAGTCTAAATACACTACGTCCACTTGTTCCCCTTTATCCACCCTATATGTTACTTCCTCAAAGAACTCCAGCAAATTTGTCAAACCTGACACGAGGAGGATGTCGTGAAACTCCAGTACGATTTGGACAGGTTGGGTGATTGGGCAGAAACATGGCAAATGCACTACAATGTGGATAAATGTGAGGTTATCCACTTTGGTGGCAAAAACAGGAAGGCACATTATTATTTGAATGGCAATAGATTGGGAGAAGGGGAAGTGCAAAGAGACCTGGGTGTTCTTGTGCACCAGTCGCTGAAGGTAAGCATGCAGGTGCAGCAGGCGGTTAAGAAGGCAAATGGTATGCTGGCCTTCGTAGCGAGAGGGTTTGAGTTCAGGAACAAGGATGTCTTGCTGCAGTTATACAGGGCCTTGGTGAGACCGTACCTTGAGTATTGTGTGCAGTTTTGGTCGCCTTACCTGAGGAAGGACGTTCTTGCCATGGAAGGAGTGCAGCGAAGATTCACCAGGCTGATACCTCGGATGGCAGGAATGACGTATGAGGAGAGATTGTGTCGATTGGGCTTATACTCACTGGAGTTTAGAAGATTGAGAGGGGATCTCATTGAAACTTATAAAATTCTAACAGGACTAGACAGACTAGATGCAGGAAGGATGTTCCCGATGGCGGGGGAGTCCAGAACCAGGGGTCATAGTCTAAGGATAAGGGGTAAGCCATTTAGGACAGAGATGAGGAGGAATTTCTTCACCCAGAGAGTGGTGAACCTGTGGAATTCTCTGCCACAGAGGGCGGTGGAGGCCAGTTCATTAAATATATTCAAGAAGGAGTTAGATATATTTCTTAAGGCTAAAGGGATCAAGGGATATGGGGAGAAGGCAGGGACAGGGTACTGAATTTGGATGATCAGCCATGATCGCATTGAATGGCGGAACAGGCTCGAGGGGCCGAATGGCCTACTCCTATCTTCTATGTTTAAGCCCAGTCTGTGCAACCTGTCCTCTGAATTTAACCCTTTTAGCCCCGGTATCATTCTGGTGAATCTGCGCTGCTCCTCCTCCGAGGCCAATATATCTGGGGAGAACTGACTGCTGATGTTCGACTAGTGCCGTGGGATCGCTAACATCCAACGGAACAGATGGAAGGGGCCTTGGCTCAATCCCTCACAGACTGCACCGTGCTCCTCCTAACTCCACACCTGGGTGCAAATGCTGGAGTAATACTAACCAAACAACTCACTGCTGATGGAGAATCACAAGGGAAGAGATTCATAATATGCTTCACGGTCAGTCAATATCTGGATCCCAGATACCGTCCGGAAAAGGGGGACAGGGACGCTCCCCAGTGTCGGAGCGACTGAGCTTTGAGGAATGGTCAGACAAACAGCCTTGAAAGGCAGTGAATGAGCAGGGGCCCTTATAGAGGTGTGGGAGATATTGAGCAGAATAGAAAAGGTTAATCCCCAGTCACGATTACTAGTTAAACCACGACTGGGGGACAAGGGGACACAGGTGTCAGCTGTGGCTCAGTGGGCAGCATCCTCGTCTCTCAGTCAGAAGGTCGTGGGTTCAAGTCCCACTCCAGAGACTCGTTCCCCATAATCCAGGCTGACACTCCCAGTGCAGTGCTGAGGGAGTGCTGCACTGTCGGAGGTGCCGTCTTTCAGATGAGACGTTAAACCGAGGCCCCGTCTGCTCTCTCAGGTGGATGTAAAAGATCCCACGGCCACTCTTTCGAAGAAGAGCAGGGGGAGTTCTCCCCGGGGTCAATATTTATCCCTAAACAAACATCACTAAAAACAGATTATCCAGTCATTATCACATTGCTGTTTGTGGGAGCTTGCTGTTCGCAAATTGTCTGCCGTGTTTCCTACATTACAACAGTGACTACACTTCAAAAGTACTTCATTGGCTGTAAAGCGCTTTGGGACGTCCTGAGGTCATGAAAGGCGCTATAGAAATGCAAGTTCCTCCTTGGGTGAGAGGGGGATCCACTGCTCTACATTAGTGTTACCTCCTCTCGCCTCGGCTATCGTGCCTCTGGCCCTCCCCCTTAACCAAGTAATGGGAAAGGCGAATGGAATGTTCATGTTTATAATTAGAGGGCTAGATTCTAAAGGGGGAGGAAACCCTATCCCAGGAGAAAAAGGGAAGAAATTTGGAAGGAAAATAAAACAAAACAGAAAAACAAAACCATCTGTGTTTCCAAGGTAACCAATTAAACATGGTAGCCCAGCAGATGTTGCCGAGGAGATGTAGTAGAGTGTTTGTGCAAGTAGAACCGATCAGTTTACAGTTGTTGAAACACGATGAAAGAATTGAGCACGTGCGGCGTGCGAGAGTCTGACTGTGAAGGTGAGGGGCACCCATTGAAAGCCTTGTGGTATGACCTCTGCGGGTCAGGGGGTCAGAGAGTGGGAAGTGGAGAGTTCAAGCCCCAGAGGGGGCCTTGTCCCGGGACACAGCCAGTCCCACAGGCCGGAGCATCCGTGCCTTCCCTGGCGATCAGATCAGAATTCAGACAATCTTGGGCGGGTCTGGAGGAGGGGGCCGTCGGTGGCTGTTATTTCCGCGAGGTCTCCTTCGGGGACTCGCGTCGCTCCGTCCTCCTCAGACGGCGATGGGCGGTGACATGAAGCAATCATTCATGAAAGAAAGACTTATGAAATTATACTGAGCGGCCTGCGGGTGGCGCTGTCCAGGGAGAGTATAAATACTCGGGCACGGGCCCAGCTTGCGCAGGACATTCTTGACAGGAACTAGTGAAGGACACAACTGGACCTCCATGTTGTAAAACAGTCGATTAAAGCTTTGTTTAACGCTTAGACCAAGTGCCTAGTAGTTTTCTTACGTCAGGCAGTCTTGCCCTTTTCTCTCTCATCTCCCTCTTCCCCTTCTCTCCATCCGCCTTCCTGCACTCCCGTCCTTGGCCAGAACACCGGCATTGCAATCCCCACTGAATCTTCTGAGAAACTAAACGTGGCTCCCTGGTCCGTACAACAACAACAGCAACTTGTATTTTTATAGCGCCTTTCACCATCTCAGGACGTCCCAAAGCGCTTCACAGCCAATGAAGTACTTTCGTTGTAATGTCGGAAACGTGGCAGCCAGTTTGTACACAGCAAGCTCCCACAAACAGCAATGTGACAATGACCGTGAAATCTGCTTTTTAGTGATGTTGATTGAGGGATAAATATTGGCCCCAGGACACCGGGGAGAACTCCCCTGCTCTTCTTCTAAACAGTGACCATGGGATCTTTTATATCCACCTGAGAGAGCAGACGGGGCCTCGGTTTAACATCTCATCCGAAAGGCGGCACCTCCGACAGTGCAGCACTCCCTCAGCACTGCACTGGGAGTGTCGGCCTGGATTTTTGTGCTCAAGTCTCTGGAGTGGGACTTGAACCCACAACCTTCTGACTCAGATAAGGCATTAAAACCGAGGCCCCGTCTGCCCTCTCAGATGGAGGTAAAAGATCCCAGGGCCACTATTTCGAGAGTCCTGGGGCCAATATTTATCCCTCAATCAAAGTCAGATGATCTGGCCATTACCACACTGCAGTCTGTGGGAGCTTGCTGTGCGCAAACTGCACTTAAAAAAAAAAAGTCCTTCATTGGCTGTAAAGCGCTTTGGGACGTCCTGAGGTCGTGAAAGGCGCTATAGAAATACAAGTTCTTTCTTTCGTTTCTCTTAGTGTAAAGAACGGACGAGGGTTCAGGGGTCGGGGGTCAGTGCCCGTGGATCTCATGTCCTGACAGAGGTCACTGGGAAGGGGGAACTTTGAGGGAGTTGAAAAGGTTTCTGTGGTTCAGTGTGAAGGCAGTCGATGCAGCAAAGCAGCAGCCCGCAGTTAATGAGGTCGCAAACCCTCCACAGTAAACAATTTACTTTTAAGCGGAGCTGCCAACAGAGAGAAGGAATGTTTTTGTACCGGAGTCTGGGTCCTCCGGTTTTCTGGAAAATTCAGAAAGTGCTGACGCCACTCTCTCTCTCTGAGGAAAATAAACAAGTGGCAAAAGTGAGGAAGACATTGCTGCTGCCGTCTACATAAACCGCGCGGAGAACGGCGCAGAGAAACGCTCGATTGATGCAATTCCGCTGGGGGAGGGGATGGGGGAAACGACCAGACTCGGGTCCGTCTCTCTCTCTGCCTGCGGACCCTCGCTCGGTCCTCACCGTGTCGCCACTCCTCCGCCGCGCCACCTGACATCTTAATAGCAAGGCACGTGGGTGCCGAAATTGGTCACGGTGGTTAGCGCGAATCGGCAACCCCGTGACGCACCCCCTGCCCGATTATCTTCTCCATTGATGCCTTTAACCAGGCCTTTGTTACCTCCTAGACTTGACTATTCCAACGCACTCCTGGCTGGCCCCCCACATTCCACCCTACGTAAACTTGAGGTCATCCAAAACTCGGCTGCCCGTGTCCTAACTCGCACCAAGTCCCGTTCACCCATCAGCCCCTGTGTTTGCTGACGTACATTAGCTTCCAGTTAAGCAAAGCCTCAATTTTAAAATTCTCATCCTTGTTTTCAAATCCCTCCATGACCTCGCCCCTCCCTATCTCTGTAATCCCCTCCAGCCCCACAACCCCCCGAGATCTCTGCGCTCCTCTAATTCTGCCCTCTTGAGCATCCCCGATTTTAATCGCTCCACCATTGGCGGCCGTGCCTTCAGCTGCCTGGGCCCCGAGCTCTGGAATTCCCTCATAAACTTCTCCACCTCTCTCTCCTCCTTTAAGACGCTCCTTAAAACCGACCTCTTTGACCCAGCTTTTGGTCACCTGTCCTAATATCTCCTTATGTGGATTGGTGTCAACTTTTTTATCTTATAATCACTCCTGTCCGGCACCTTGGGACGTTTTACTACATTAAAGGTGCTGTATAAATACAAGTTGTTGTTGTTGTTGTGGGTATCGCTACAATCGCAAATGTCAAACAGTGGCCACTGAATTGGGGCATCAAAGCTTTGCAGAAAGAATTAGCCGCTTCATTCACACGGCTTCCTTTTGGAGTATGCACCAGAGCAAACGTTGACATTTGCAACCCATATTTACTCTGGTTCCCCCCAGTGCCCCGTGCCCCCCGCCCAGTGCCCCCCCGACCCGTGCCTCCCGCCCTGTGCCCCGCCCCAGACTTCTGATCCTGTTGATACAAAACACTATGGGCTGCTGGAAATCTGAAATAAGAACAGAAAATGCTGGAAACACTCGGTGGGTCAGGCAACATCTGTGGAGAGAGAAACAGAGTTAACGTTTCAGGTCGCTGACCCTTCGTCAGAACTGGAAACGTTAACTCTCTTTCTCTCCACAGATGCTGCCTGACCTGCTGAGAATTTCCAGCATTTTCTGTGTTTATTTCTAATCCCATTGATCTGATCTCACTGCAGCTCATTGGAGAACCAGAAGAGGCAGAAACTCCTGTGGTGTCTTTAATGTAGTAAAACATTTTACTGTGCCTCGGAAGCACAATGAGGCAACAAAGACTTGACACCGAGCCACACAAGGGGATATTCGGACAGCTGGGTCAAGGAGGTGAGTTTAAGGAGCGTCTTAAAGGAGGAGAGAGAGGTGGAGAGGTTTAGGAATTCCAGAGCTCGGGGCCCAGGCAGCTGAAGGCACGACCGCCAATGGTGGAGTGATGGAAATCGGGGATGCACAGAGATCCCGGAGGGTTGTAGGGCTGGAGGAGGTTACTGAGGTAGAGGGGCGAGGCCAGGGAGGGATTTGAGCACAAGGATGAATATAGGAACAGGAGCAGGCCATTCAGCCCCTCGAGCCTGTTCCACCATTCAATGGGATCAGGGCTGATCTGTATCTTAGCTCCATCTACCCGCCTTGGTTCCGTAACCCTTAATACCCTCGCCCAACAAAAGCCTATCAATCTCAATTCTGAAATTTTCAATTGACCCCCAGCCTCAACAGTTTTTTGGGGAGAGAGTTCCTGATTTCCACCACCCTTTGTGTGAAGACGTGCTTCTTGACATCACCCCTGAACGGCCTCCAACTCCACCGACATTAGACAGGCACACAATACTTATTTAAATATTTTCATTCTTGTCATACCTGGAACTGAAGGATAAATTTCCACTTATTTTGCGGTTTGAATCTGCAGCCAGGAGTCTTGTCCTCCCATCAGTTATCAGTCTCCACTCTTACTGTACACCTGATCTGTGTGAAGAGGGAGTCTGGAGAGAGACAACTTCGATTAAACGCGAAAAACTTCAGTGACGTGGAAAGACTGGAGAAGCTAGGATTGTTCTCCTTCGAGCAGTGAAGGTTAAAGGGAGATTTAAGAGATGTTCAAAATCATGAAGGGTTTTGATCGAGTAAATAAGGAGAAACTGTTGCCAGTGGCAGGAGAGTCGGTAACCAGAGGACACAGATTGAAGATAATTTGCAAAAGAACCAGAGGGGAGATGAGGAGAATTTTTTTACGCAGCGAGTTGCTGTGATCTGGAATGCGCTGCCTGAAAGGGCCGTGGAAGCAGATTCAATGTCCATCTTTTTGTCAGTGAGGGGGAGGTGGGGTTGCAGGGTAGCGATCAGGAGCAGGAACCTTGGCTTGAGGGGCTGAGGCCAGTTGCCAGGGATCGAACCCGAACCTGCCTAGTTAGTATAACTCCGCAGTGCTGAATTGTGAGCAGTGCCAGTAGGGGCATTGTGTGACAGTGAGCGGGCTGGTGTGACTGTGTGTAGTGACAGTGAGCGGGCTGGTGTGACTGTGTGTAGTCATGGTGTGGAGATGCCGGAGTTGGACTGGAGTGGACAAATGTAAGAGGTCACACAACACCAGGTTATAGTCCAACAGCTTTATTTGAAATCACAAGCTTTCGGAGTGCTGCTCCTTCATCAGGTGAAGTGGAGAAATGCATAAAGACACAGCTTATATAGTCAGAGAACACTGCCAGATGATTACAGGTAATCTTTCTAACTGCCATTTATCACACCTAGGCAGAGAGATAATCACAGCAATCAAAGGTGTGAATGGTGTCCAAACAGGTCAGTCAGGAAAACATTACATCAAAGAACAATGAGGTGGGGTCACAAGGGGTCAAATGTTGCAGATGCTGGGGTCTGTATGAAAAACAAAAAACAGACAAAAAACTTTTTTTTGCTGAAAATCACAGCAGGTCCGGCCGCATCTGTAGAGAGAACAAGCCAACGGTGGCTCGAGTCTGGATGACCCTACGTCAGGTGGGGTTACATGTAGCGTGACATGAACCCAAGATCCCGGTTGAGGCCGTCCTCATGAGTGCGGAACTTGGCTATCAGTTTCTGCTCGATGATTTTGCGTTGTCGCGTGTCTCGAAGGCCGCCCTGGAGAATGCTTACCCGAAGATCAGAGGCTGAATGTCCTTGACTGCTGAAGTGTTCCTTGACTGGGAGGGAACGCTCCTGCCTGGCGATTGTTGCGTGGTGTCCGTTCATCCGTTGTTGCAGTGTCTGCATGGTCTCGCCAATGTACCATGCTCCGGGCATCCTTCCTGCAACGTATGAGGTAGACCTGTTTGGACACCATTCACACCTTTGATTGCTGTGATTACCTCTCTGCCGAGGTGTGATAAATGGCAGTTAGAAAGATTACCTGTAAGCATCTGGCATTATTCTCTGACTATATAAGCTGTGTCTTTATGCATCTCTCACTTCACCTGACGAAGGAGCAGCGCTCCGAAAGCTTGTGATTTCAAATAAAGCTGTTGGACTATAACCTGGTGTTGTGTGACCTCTTACTGTGTGTAGTGACACTGAGCGGGCTGGTGTAACAGTGGCTGGTGTGACAGTGTGTAGTGACAGTGAGCGGCTGGTGTGACAGTGGCTGGTGTGACAGTGAGCGGGCTCACGCTTACAGACACACTCACACTTACAGTGCGCGTGTCTGTGAGAATGTGATGTGAGCGTGGAGCTTATTTAATATAAACAATAACGTTTTACAATGTACAGATTCTGCAGATAACACAGACAAAATTCCAGAATGAAACGACCCTCCACTCCTGTGCCCATTATTGCCGAGGTTTTTAAATATATTGATGTGTGTGTGTGTGTCGGGGGCGGGTCTGCCTTGCGGAGGCCCAGTACTAAGGATTGGTTTAAGACCCCAACAAATTACTGGACAAACCCATCACTGGATCCGCCTTGGACCCGTGCAACTGTGCAGTCCTAATGCACCTCAGTGTCTGTGTGCATGTCTGAGTGTGTGTGTATATGTGTCGGTGTGCATGTCTGAGTGTGTGTGTATATGTTGTCGGTGTGCATGTATATGTCTTATGTGCGTGTGTCTGCGTGTGTTTATGTCTGTTTACCTGTTTGTGTCTCCGTGTGTGCGTGCGTCTGTATGTATCTCTGTGGGTGTGTGTGTCTGTCTCTGTGTGTCTCTGTGCGTCTGTATGTATCTCTGTGGGTGTGTGTGTCTGTCTCTGTGTGTCTCTGTGCGTCTGTATGTATCTCTGTGGGTGTGTGTGTCTGTCTCTGTGTGTCTCTGTGCGTCTCTGTGTCTCTGTGGGTGTGACTGTAGAAAACCGCGAGTGAATGTGATCCCGAGGACGGAACATTTTCAAACCGGCAGGGGAGCTGTGAGCTGTGTGAAGGTGGAGGACCCTGGAGAGGAGCCAATGAGCCTCCAGCATCTGAGACCCGTTAGGAGTTAAGCTGCTGATCAGAGGGAGATCACAGACACATGTAAAGATGCGGAGCGGGGGGTGGGGGGTGGTTGTGGGGGGGGTTTCATGTTAAAGAGCAAGGGGTGATGCTTAGTCCAGATTCTCACTCGGCTGGGTAAGCGAGGGGAGCAGGTTAAAAGGCCACCACAGCCCGTCAGGGTAACATGAGCCAGTGGGGTTACTGAGCTCAGAGATTCCACCCACTCTATCGCAGCGTGTGACGCACCGCCCTGACTGACTGAGAGCCCAACTGTGAGTGGCTCCTGGTGCAGAGAAACTCTCGGCCGTCGCAGAGTTAAAACAAGTAACTGTCAGTGGGGAGGGAGCGGGAGGTGGGGGCTGAGGGGGGGGGGGTGGTTTGTCGGGGGGCGGGGGGAGAATAGACAGAGAGAGAGAGAGAGAGAGAGAGAAGCAAGGCACACCTCTCCCGCAGGGGAGAGGAAAGGAAAGTATTGGATCGATTCGACTTTGCGAGTTTTTTGGGGGTCTTTCAAAAATAAAAATAAAGTTAATTGCAACAGTGCGGCCGAGCTGCAGGAAGTGGTGCGGCTTCTTGACATCAGTCGTGGCTCGTGTTTAGTTAAAAGCTTCCAGCTGTGCCGGGGAGGGCTGGGGTCGGAGCGAGCAACAACGAGCGAGCATGAGTCTGCCCGGCAGCTGTGGCTTCCTGCCCGCGGTGGAGAGCGCGCCCGGGCTGGGCAGCGGCTACGGGCATGGCTCTCCCTTCTCCGTCAACCGGCCCATCGATATCGTGCAGAGGCGAAGACGGTAATGCCAGGGGAGGGGGAGGGGGTGGGGGGGGAGGGGGGGCAGCTTCTTTCTTTGTTTCTCTTTCTTCTTCTTCCTGTGCTTTGTTGAGCGGGGGGAGGGGGGGCGTGGGGGCGTGCGTCCGAGAGGGTGAGGAAGAAACGGGTAGGGGGAAGGCGAGTGAGGGGGGGGTGAGGGGAAGGGGCAATGTGGGTGAGGGAGCGAGGGGACGGGGTGTTTGAGGGGAAGAACGTAAGATTTAGGAGCAGGAATAGGCCATTCGGCCCCTCAAGACTGCTCCGCCATTCAATGCGATCATGGCTGATCATCCAAATTCAGTACCCTGTCCCTGCTTTCTCCCCATATCCCTTGATCCCTTTAGCCTTAAGAAATATATCTAACTCTTTCTTGAATATATTTAATGATTTGGCCTCAACTGCCTTCTGTGGTAGAGAATTCCACAGGTTCACCACTCTCTGGGTGAAGAAATTCCTCCTCATTTCTGTCCTAAATGGCTTACCCCTTATCCTTAGACTGTGACCCCTGGTTCTGGACTCCCCGGCCATCGGGAACATCCTTCCTGCATCTAGTCTGTCTAGTCCTGTTAGAATTTTATAAGTTTCAATGAGATCCCCTCTCATTTTTCTAAACTCCAGCGAGTATAAGCCCAATCGACCCAATCTCTCCTCATACGTCATTCCTGCCATCCCAGGTATCAGCCTGGTGAATCTTCGCTGCACTCCTTCCATGGCAAGAACGTCCTTCCTCAGATAAGGCGACCCATTCAATAAGATCATAGCTGATCTTCGACCTCAACTCCACTTTCCCGCCCGATCCCCATATCACTTGATTCCCGAGAGTCCAAAAATCTATCGATCTCAGCCTTGAATATACTCAACGACTCAGCATTCACAGCCCTCTGGGGCAGAGAATTCCAAAGATTCACCACCCTCTGAGTGAAGAAATTTCTCCTCATCTCAGTCCTAAATGGCCAACTCCTTATCCTGAGACTGTGACCCCTGGTTCTAGACTCTCCAGCCAGGGGGAAACATCCTCTCAGCATCTACCCTGTCAATTCCCCCTCAGAATCTTATCTGGGAAGGGGCAAAGGGACAATGGAGAAGCTGAACGGGCCGAAGGTGGGGATTTCTGGAGAGCATTTTCTTACCTGTCCCGATAACCTCGGGAAAAATATCCTTTTCAAACTTCCCTGATCCTGTGGTTGCTGCAGCCAGCAGATGATCTCGTTCAGCAGCTCGCAAAGAAACTCTGAAAACCCAGCTTGCTATGTTCTTAACACCATACTCTTCGAATCTGTCGACCTCTGCAGGTCACACCGCCATCGCCCTGCTCCCCTCTCATGACAGCGTGTCGCCCCTCCCCGGGGGTCCTGTAGGCACGCCTACAAGTGGCCGTTCCTAACCCGGGACCCCGGAGAGTAAGTGTTGGCGCGATATTCCTCTGTGGAAGGCATCGCAGCTCAGCCCCGTTTTCCCCCCTCTGCAGCCCCGGGCCCCTGGATTGTGGGCAGATGCAAGAGCCCCGGTTGATGCCCCCACCCCCACCACACCACCCAAAACTCAGAGACCAGTTCCAGTTCCTGAAGTCTCCTTGTTCACCTCGGTGTCAGTTGTTGCCTGATTACAGCTTTGTGAAGCCCTTTGGGACATTTTACAGGTTGTAGCATTCCTACTGCTCTCCACTCCTCTCCTCGCACCCCTCCTCCTCGCCCCCCCTCCTCCTCGCCCCCCTCCTCCTCGCCCCCCTCCTCCTCGCCCCCCCTCCTCCTCGCCCCTCTCCTCCTCGCCCCTCTCCCTCCTCGCCCCCTCCTCCTCGCCCCTCTCCCTCGC
>NC_140999.1:5001420-5093920 GCF_052327205.1 Somniosus microcephalus
CTCCTCGCCCTTCTCCTCCTCGCCCCTCTCTTCCTCGCCCCTCTCCTCCTCGTCCCTCTCCTCCTCGCCCCTCCTCCTCGCCCTTCTCCTCCTCGCCCTTCTCCTCGCCCCTCTCTTCCTCGTCCCTCTCCTCCTCGTCCCTCTCCTCCTCGTCCCTCTCCTCCTCGCCCCTCTCCTCCTCGCCCCTCTCCTCCTCGCCCCTCCTCGTCCCTCTCCTCCTCGTCCCTCTCCTCCTCGCCCCTCTCCTCCTCGCCCCCCTCTTCCTCGCCCCTCGTCTCCTCGCCCCTCGTCTCCTCGCCCCTCGTCTCCTCGCCCCTCGTCTCCTCGCCCCTCGTCTCCTCGCCCCTCGTCTCCTCGCCTCCTCGCCCCTCGCCTCCTCGCCCCTCACCTCCTCGCCCCTCGCCTCCTCGCCCCTCGTCCCCTCGCCCCTCGTCCCCTCGTCCCCTCGACCCCTCGCCCCTCGACCCCTCGCCCCTCCCCTCGCCCCTCCCCTTGCCCCTCTCCTCCTCGCCCCTCTCCTCCTCGCCCCTCTCCTCCTCGCCCCTCTCCTCCTCGCCCCTCTCCTCCTCGCCCCTCTCCTCCTCGCCCCTCTCCTCCTCGCCCCTCTCCTCCTCCCCCTCCTCTCCTCGCCCCTCTCCTCCTCGCCCCTCTCCTCACCCCCCTTCTCCTCCCCGCCCCTCTCCTCCCCGCCCCTCTCCTCCCCGCCCCTCTCTTCCCCGTCCCTCTCTTCCTCGTCCCTCTCCTCCTCGTCCCTCTCCTCCTCGCCCCTCTCCTCCTCGCCCCTCTCCTCCTCGTCCCTCTCATCCTCGCCCCCTCTCCTCGTCCCTCTCCTCCTCGCCCCTCTCCTCCTCGTCCCTCTCATCCTCGCCCCCTCTCCTCGTCCCTCTCCTCCTCGCCCCCCTCCTCCTCGCCCCCTCTCTTCCCCCCTCACTTCCCCCTCACTTCCCCCCTCCTCATCCCCCCCTTCATCCCCTCTCCTCCCCTCCTCCCCTCATCCCCCTCTCTCCTCCCCTCTCCTCCCCTCATCCCCCTCTCTCCTCCCCTCTCCCCCTCCCCCCCTCCAGTCATGCATTCCACAGTCTCACAACACTCTGTGTAAAAAGAGTTTCTGCTGCTCACTGTCCTCAATCTCTTGCATTTAATCTTCTATCTATATCTTATATTTTATAAACTAATCAAACTTAGTGAGGATAAACCCCTGGTCCGGATGGATTGCATCCACGCTTATTAAGAGAGTTCGGGACGAAATAGCAGAGGCACTATTACATATCTATAAAAAAATCATTAGAAAAGGGAATCGTGCCAGAGGACTGGCAGTCAGCTAATGTGATTCCTATATTTAAAAGGGGAGATAGAAGCAGTCCAGGAACTATAGACCAGTTAGCTTAATGTCGGTGGTGGGAAAGATAATGGAATCTTTACACAAAGATGTAATAGAAAAACATCTAGAAACTAAAAATATAATTAAGAGTAGTCAGCAGGGATTCCAAAAGGGAAGGTCACGCTTGACAAACCTTGTTGAATTCTTTGAAGAAGTAACAGAAAGAGTAGACAAGGGTAATGTAGTAGATGTAATATATTTGGAATTTTCAAAAGGCCTTCGATAAGGTGCTGCACGGTAGACTCATGACTAAGGTCAGAGCATGCGGAGTCAGGGGAACAAGTAGCAGAATGGATCGCAAGCTGGCTACAAAACAGAAGTGAGAAGTCACACAACACCAGGCTATAGTCCAACAGCTTTATTTGAAATCACAAGCTTTCGGAGCGCTGCTCCTTCGTCAGGTGACAAAGGAGCAGCGCTCCGAAAGCTTGTGATTTCAAATAAGGCTGTTGGACTATAACCTGGTGTTGTGTGACTTTTCACATTTGTCCACCCCAGTCCAACACCGGCATCTCCACATCATACAAAACAGAAAACAGAGAGCAGTCAGAGTGGCAAAAGGTGGGAAGAGATGTTCCAGCCGGCACGGACAAGATGGGCCGACTGGCCGCCTTCTGTGCTGTAAATTTCTATGATTCACAAGGATTGGTGCTGGGACCACTGTTGTTCACTATTTACATAAAAGATTTGGACTCGGAAGTACAATTTCAAAATTTGCAGACTACACCAAATTGGGGGGTGTAGTTAATACTGAGGAAGAATGCGACAAAATACAAGAAGACGTCGATAAACTTGCTGAAAGGGCGTGTAAATGGCAAATGAATTTCAATATGGATGAGTGTGAGGTGGTGCATTTTGGTAGGAAGAATAAGGAGGCCACACACTGCTTGGAAAATAAGAGTCTAAATGGGGTAGAGGAGCAGAGGGTTCTGGCGGTACAGATACACAAATCACTAAAAGTAGCGACGCAGGTGAACAAGGCCATTTCAAATAAACCAAGCACTGGGGTTCATTTCTCAGATCGAATTGAAAAGTAGAGAAGTGATGTTAAACTTGTATCGAACCTTGGCTAGACTGCACTCGGAGCACTGTGCACAGTTCTGGTCTCCATATTATAAAAAGGATATAGAGACACTGGAGAAGATGCAAAAAAGATTCACAAGGATGAAATCAGAACTGAGAGGATTATACTTATCAGGAAAGATTAAACTGGCTGGGGCTCTTTTCTCTAGATAAGAGAAGGCTGAGGGGTGACCTGATCGAGGCCTTTAGGATTTAGAAAGGGTTCGATAGGGTAGACGTAGAGAAGATGTTTCCACTTGTGGGGGAGACCAGAACTAGAGGCCATAAATATAAGATAGTCACTGATAAATCCAATAGGGAATTCAGGAGAAACTTCTTTACCCCAGAGAGTGGTGAGAATGTGGAACTTGCTACCACAGGGAGTGGTTGAGGCAAATAGTATCAATGCATTTAAGGCGAAACTAGATAAACACATGAGGGGGAAAGGGATAGAAGATTATGTTGATGGGGTGAGGTGAAGAGGGGTGGGAGGAGGCTCGTGTGGAGCAGAAACACCGGCACGGACCGGTTGGGCCGAATGGCCTGTTTCAGTGCCGTACATTCTATGTAATTCTGGTTAATATCAATGTCCTCTCGTTCCAGATCCCTCAATCACTGGAAACGATCTGTTTCCATCTACTCAGTCATAATTTTAAACATCTCTATCAAATGGGTTGTGGCATTCGAAACACATTCCGTCATGGATATGGAATACAATCCTCCCATAACTTGCAACGAATTTCCAGTCTCGTTCAAAGAGGCCACGGGACAGCTGAAGTAAAGAGAGTTTTATTCCATATCTAACCCTTGCTATATACTTGCCGTAGAGGGAGTGCAACGAAGGTTCACCAGACTGGTTCCTGGGATGGGGGATTGTCCTATGAGGAGAGATTGAGTAGACTAGGCCTATATTCTCTAGAGTTTAGAAGAATGAGAGGGGATCTCATTAAAATATACAAAATTCTTACAGGGTAGATGCAGGGAGGATGTTTCCCCTGGCTGGGGAGTCTATAACCAGGGGTCACAGTCTCAGAATAAGGGGTCGGCCATTTAAGACTGAGATGAGGAGGAATTTCTTCACTCAGAGGGTGGTGAATCTTTGGAATTCTCTGCCCCAGAGGGCTGTGGAGGCTCAGTCGTTGAGTATATTCAAGGCTGAGATCGATAGATTTTAGAATATTAAGGGAATCAAGGGATATGGGGATAGTGCAGGAAAGTGGCGATGAGGTAGAAGATCAGCCATGATCTTATTGAATGGCGGAGCAGGCTCGAGGGGCAGAATGGCCGACTCCTGTTCCTATTTCTTATGTTCTTGTGTAACCCGTGCTGTACCTGCCCTGGGAGTGTTTGATGGGACAGTGCAGAGGGAGCTTTACTCTGTATCTAACCCGTGCTGTACCTGCCCTGGGAGTGTTTGATGGGACAGTGCAGAGGGAGCTTTACTCTGTATCTAACCCGTGCTGTACCTGCCCTGGGAGTGTTTGATGGGACAGTGTGGAGGGTGCTTTACTCTGTATCTAACCAGTGCTGTACCTGCCCTGGGAGTGTTTGATGGGATGGTGTAGAGGGAGCTTTACTCTGTATCTAACCCGTGCTGTACCTGCTATGGGAGTGTTTGATGGGACAGTGCAGAGGGAGCTTTACTCTGTATCTAACCCGCGCTGTACGTGCCCTGGGAGTGTTTGATGGGACAGTGTAGAGGGAGCTTTACTCTGTATCTAACCCATGCTGTACCTGCCCTTGGAGTGTTTGATGGGACAGTGTAGAGGGAGCTTTACTCTGTATCTAACCCCGTGCTGTACCTGCCCTGGGAGTGTTTGATGGGACAGTGTAGAGGGAGTTTTACTCTGTATCTAACCCGTGCTGTACCTGCCCTGGGAGTGTTTGATGGGATAGTGTAGAGGGAGCTTTACTCTGTATCTAACCCATGCAGTACCTGCCCTGGGAGTGTTTGATGGGACAGTGTAGAGGGAGCTTTACTCTGTATCTAACCCGTGCAGTACCTGCCCTGGGAGTGTTTGATGGGACAGTGTAGAGGGAGCTTTACTCTGTATCTAACCCGTGCTGTACCTGCCCTGGGAGTGTTTGATGGGACAGTGTAGAGGGAGTTTTACTCTGTATCTAACCCGTGCTGTACCTGCCCTGGGAGTGTTTGATGGGATAGTGTAGAGGGAGCTTTACTCTGTATCTAACCCATGCAGTACCTGCCCTGGGAGTGTTTGATGGGACAGTGTAGAGGGAGCTTTACTCTGTATCTAACCCGTGCAGTACCTGCCCTGGGAGTGTTTGATGGGACAGTGTAGAGGGAGCTTTACTCTGTATCTAACCCGTGCTGTACCTGCCCTGGGAGTGTTTGATGGGACAGTGTAGAGGGAGCAGAAAATTCACAAATTTGAAAAATACAGAATGTGGACGGAGGGAGTTGTCCTGTGTTTGCCCAGGTGGGAATGACTTCATGAACTGGAAAGCATTCAGGGATTTCAGGCAGCTCTAGTTATTCCTCCTCCCCCGAGCAATTGGCAGCAAATGGTTAAAACTGTGAGCTAACGAGAATCAGGAGGGTTCAGGAGGCAATGCTGTGCTGTCGGTGGTCCTGACTTGTCAATGCTGTGTCAGTCTGTCTCCGGGGAGACGGTGTGCCCACGAACAGATGTTGTCAATGACGTCAATCCCCACCCTTTAAAGGCAAACAGCAAACGTGGGAGGCAGAGAGAGAGAGAGAGAGAGATCTCAATTCAGCCCAGTATCGGAACCGTCACATTCCAAACACATCTGCCACCACAACCTGCTAGAAAAGAATTGACGTCAGTTTAATTTTCCTCTTCTATTCCCTCCCTTCCTCTCCTGAAAGCGCAGGGTGCTGTTGTTGGAGGCTGGTGTTCCCATCCGCACCCCGCATTCCAACTGACCTCTGCTAGTTCTTCCCAGGTGGCTATTTTTCACCTGCAAGCCGAGACGCCGATTGTCTGGCGAGCTATTTGGCTCTGGAGGGCGTCGCCTCTGCCTCTTCAGTCTCTGAATAGCAGGAAATGGCCGTCTGTCTGTTGCCCCTCCCATCCCTAGCCCAGGGACACTGGCCCTACAGCCACGCCAGTTAGCGCAGTCCAGGCAGGCGATTAGAGTGTGGGCAAAACAATCATTGAACAATGGGAGGCATTCATAGAGGAGATGGTTTGGGCACAGAGTCGACACATTCCCATGAGAGGGAAAGGAAGGGCATCCAAAGCTCGAGCTCCCCCAATGACTAAAGATACAGGGGGCTAAATTCGGTTGATTTGCGTCTCCCGTTCGCGCCCACTTAGGACGCTAACGGACCACAAATCAACTAGCACCTGGGCGTGGCGCCGCTAAAACCTCCCGCGAAATTCAGCAGGAGGTTAGTGGCGGCGCTAACAATTTGCGTCGCCAGCGATGACATCATCGCCGTGCGCAGCGCCCCGCTCGCACCCCGACTGTAATATTGGGTGGTGCCCCCCCCCCCCGACTTACCGCCAGACACTATGGGCTGGATTTTCATTCAGGAGTCGGGTTGGAGGCGGGACTACAACTTTCGGGGTTGTAGTCCCGTCTCCATCGAGATGCGGCCAATCCACGCGATTTTAACTTGATTGACCTTGTTGAGCCCGCCCAGCGGACTCAGCAGGCCAATTAAGGGCCACCCGGCAACAGGTGACGTCACAGACTGAAATTTCATCTGTCAAGACGTTTTGACAGATGAAATATCAGCGTTTCACAGCTGTTTGAAGCTGTCAAACACTGACAGTCTTACTTCTAACCTGAGTCCTTCTCCACAGACTCAGTTAGAAATCTCTCCTGCACAGAAAGCTGTAGGCTGTCACTTTTGACAGTTCGCAGCCATTCTGCTTTCTGTGCCGGTGAGATGAGGGACTCCCGGGACCTAAAGGAAGGAAGGCTGAAAAGGTACGAAAAGGTCATTTACACTTCTTTAATCACTTTAGACACACCAAACACACTTACCTTTGCACTCATGCACACATCACTCACCTGAACACCGACATCTTGACCCCTCCAAGCCCTTCAACCCGACGGCCCGACTCCTCCAACTTGGCGTGGGTTGGAGCTGTCGGGAATCCCACACTTCAAGCTTAAAAATAGGGATTAGGCTAAAAACTACCTGTTAACAGGCAGTTAATTGGCACTAATCCCCTTCCCGCCTCGGGGAGGCGGGTCCCAGTGCGGGGCGGGTACCCACCTCCTTTGAAACTGGCATGGAGGCGGGTTGGGGGCGGGATGGGGTCTGGACCCCCGATTTCGGGACTTTAACCCCCCCACATGTCTCCAATCCCACCTCCACGGCCCAATGAAAATCGAGCCCTATGTCCGCCGGGGTCGGGGGGGGGGGCCCTACCTGCGGCCGGGGCGACGCTAGTTAAAGGGAAGGTGGCGGGCGGCCATTTTTGTTGCTGGCCGCCTGCCAGCACCTGCCCCCGTTGCTGTCCCCGGCCCCCGTGAGGCCCCCCCCACCACCACCCCCCCCCCCACCCCGTGGGGTGCCGGCTGCGTTCCATGAGGATAAAATAAGACAAAAGAAGGAGGCTTATGATCAATGTCAGGTTCATTGTACAGTAGAGAACCAAGCTAAATATGGAGACTCCAGAGGAGATCTAAGAAAGAGAATAAGAGGGGCAAAGAGAGAGTGCGAGAATAGATTAGCAGCTAACATAAAAAGGAGCCCAAAAGTCTTTTTTATAAACATATAATAAAATAGTAAAAGGGTAGACAAAGGAAGGGTGGGGCTAATTAGGGACTAAAAAGGAGATCTTGTAGAGGCAGAGGGCGTGGCTGAGGTACTAAATGAGGACTTTGCATCTGTCTTCACTGGAGAAGAGGATGCTGTCACTGTAACAGTAAAGGAGGAGGCAGTAGCAATAGTGGACAGGGTAAAAATAGATAAAGAGGAGGTACTTGAAAGGTTGGCAGCGTTCAAAATGGAAAAGTCACCCGGTCTGGATGGGATGCATCCTCGGTTACTGAGGGAAGGAAGGGTGGAACTTGTGGAGGTTCTGGCCACAATCTTCCAATCCTCCCTGGATATGGGAGTGGTGCCAGAGGACCGGAGGATTGCAATATTACGCCCCCTGTTCAAAAAAAAAAAAAAAAAAGTGGCGAGGGGCAAACCCGACAATTACAGGCCAGTCAGCCGAACGTCAGCGGTGGGGACACTTTTAGAGACAATAATCCGGGACAAAATTAATTGGCATTTGGAAAAATGTGGGCTAAATGAAAGTCAGCACGGATTTGTTAAAGGCAAATCCTGACTAACTCGATCGAGTTCGTTGATGGAGCAACGGAGAGGGTTGATGAGGGCAGTGTGGTTGATGTTGTGTATATAGACTTTCAAAAGGCATTTGACAAAGTGCTACATAATAGACTTGTTCGCAAAATTAAAGTCCGTGGGATTAAAGGGACAGAGGCAGCACGTTTCAAAATTGGCTAAAGGAAAGAAAGCAGAGAGTAGTGGTGAACGGTTGTTTTTCAGACTGGAGGGAAGTGTACAGTGATGTCGCCCAGGGGTCGGTATTAGGACCAGTGCTCTTTTTGATATATATTAAAGACCTGTACTTGGGTATACAGGGGCACCATTTGCTCACGATGTGGTCTCCTCTACATTGGGGAGACCAAACGCAGATTGGGTGACCGCTTTGCGGAACACCTCCGTTCAGTCCGTAAGGGTGACCCCGAGCTTCCGGTCGCCTGTCATTTTAATTCACCGCCTCATTCCCACTCGGACCTCACTGTACTCGGGCTCTTGCATTGTTCCACAGAAGCTCAGCGTAAGCTCGAGGAACAGCACCTCATCTTCCGATTAGGCACTTTACAGCCTTCCGGACTCGGTATCGAGTTCAACAATTTCAGATCATAACCTCGGCCCCCATTACATTTTTACTTATTTTTTATCCACACCTTTGTTTTGGCCCTTTCCCCCCGCCCACCTTTTTCTCTCTCCCACATGGCAGCTGTCTCCCATTCTGCCAGCGCATTTCACACCTAATCTAGAGCCGTCTTTTGTCTCCACTGTCCTATCACCATCTCGTCTCGTTTTGAATACCTCTTAATGTCTCTTCACTTCTCTTTTGTTCTCGCCCAGCCCTGCTTTTCGATCTATTTCATTTCCTGTGTTTTTTCAGTCTTGACAAAGGGTTTTGACCCGAAACGTTGACTCTATTTTCTCTCCACGGATGTTGCCTGGCCTGCTGAGTTTTTCCAGCATTTTCTGTTGTTATTTCGGCACCATTTCAAAGTTTGCAGGTGACACCAAAGAGCCGGCACGATGGGCCGAATGGCCTCCTTCTGTGCTGTATGAAGTCCTTAGCCGAAAGGTGGCACCTCCGACAGTGAAGCACGCCCTCAGTACTGGATTACGGGGCTCGGGTGTCCGGAGTGGGGCTTGAACCGACACCCCCCTGACGCGGAGGCGAGAGAGAGTGAGACCCACTCAGCCACGGCAGAGGGGAAATTGGGAGTTATAAACTCTGCTTTCAACTCTGTCCTGCAGCATGGATTTTGTATTTCACTTTCAATATCACCTGATTGTGATTGTGCTTACAACTGTGCAGGAAGGAGGGGGGAATAAAATCTCGAGTGTAACTGTTTTCAGAAGAAAGTGTCTCTCCTGTTATATGGAATGTGAGCTGCAGGTGAAATTAGCACAAGATGATTCCGCAGTATCCTTGGCAGTTTGATGACGTTAGTTGGCGTCTATTTTTAGAGTGTGGGACAGAGAGCGAGAGAGAGAGCGAGAGAGTGAAATGGTTCGGTGAAACAACATGGAATTAATTCTGCAACTCGCACCCCATAAAAAGCTGTTGAGGCTGGAGGGACAATATTCCCTCGAATTTTAATTTTAGTTGCGCGGTCCCTTTGCGCTGTATCTCTTCCAGTGGAACAGCTGGTGAGCGGCCTGTGTGGGACCGCCCGATCGTTCCGCGTGTGCGCAGCATAGGGGGACGGTTGGTGGGGGGTGGGGGGAGAATTGAAAATTTCCATAAACTGAGATTGATAGACTTTCGTTGGGCGAGGGTATCAAAGGTTACGGAACCAAGGCGGGTAGATGGAGCTAAGACACCGAGCGGAAATGATCTAATTGAATGGCGGAATAGGCTTGAGGGGCTGAATGGCCTCCTCCTGTTTGTAGCGTGTTAGGGGAGAGACTGGAAATCACAGTTTACAAAACACAATGGCTGCCTCCCGTAGAGGAACTGGGAGTTGGGGGGGGCGGGGGTTGGGGGGAAGATAAAGTCATATTTTATGAATAAACGGCCGTTTGGATTTTATTTTGGGATCAGGAAGATTCGGGTCAGTCGGTGAGACGTTAGCTGGAGACTCTGAGGGGTTTTTGCTTTGTTCCGCCCAGCAGATTTTGAACTGGTCGGTCCATTTTCGAGGTCACTTTGATGATGCAGAACTGGCCAGAAAAACGTTGTGTTTTCACTTGCTGCGTTTGAAAAGAAAAATAAAAAACAGGAGAAAGGGTGGGAAGAGGTAATGAGAGTGGGAGGAGGCTGGTGTGGAGCATAAACACCGGCACGGACCAGGTGGGCCGAATGGCCTGTTTCTGTGCTGTAGGTTCTAAGGAGTTCTATAGAGCAGGCGCTATGTTTTCTTAAAAGATTTCTATGAATGATAGAATCTTACAGCACAGAAGGAGGCCATTCAGCCCATCATACCACTGCTGTCTCTTTGAACGAGCTCTCCAATTAGTCCCACTCCCCTGCTCTTTCCCCAGAGCCCTGCAAATTTTTTCAGCTTCAAGTATTTATCCGATTCTCTTTTGAAAGTTACTGTTGAATCTGCTTCCACCGCCCTTTCAGGCAGCGCGTTCCAGATCACAACAACTCGCTGCGTAAAAACATTCTCCTCATCTCCCCTCTGGTTCTTTTGCCGATTATCTTCAATCTGTGTCCTCTGGTTACCGACCCTCCTGCCACGGGAAACAGTTTCTCCTTATTTACTCGATCAAAACCCTTCATGATTTTGAACACCTCTATCAAATCTCCCCTTAACCTTCTCTGTTCTAAGGGGAACAATCCCAGCTTCTCCAGTCTCTCCACGTCACTTGAAGTCCCTCATCCCTGGGACCATTCTGGTCAATCTCCCCTTAACCTTCTCTGCTCTAAGGGGAACAATCCCAGCTTCTCCAGTCTCTCCACATCACTGAAGTCCCTCATCCCTGGGGCCATTCTGCTAAATCTCCTCTGCACCCTCTCCAAGGCCTTGACATCTTTCCCAAAGTGCGGTGCCCAGAGCTGGACAGAATACTCCAGCTAATCGAGGTGTTTAAAATGTTAAAAGGATTTGATCGGGTCAGTGTTGAGAAATTATTTCCTCTGGTGGGAGGGTCCAGAAAAAGGGGGCTTGACCTTAAAATGAGAGCCCGGCCGTTCAGGGGTGAAACAGGATGTGTTTTTCACATAAACCGTGGTAGAAATTTGGAACTTTCCCGGAAAAGCCATGGATGCTGGAGGTCAGTTGGAGCTTTCAGGGCTGAGGTTTCTGTTGGGTAACACCACTTTAGGGAGGATGTGAAGGCCTTAGAGAGGGTGCAGAAAAGATTTACGAGAATGATTCCAGGGATGAGGGACTGGGGAAGCTGAGGTTGTTCTCCTTAGAGCAGAGAAGGTTGAGAGGAGATTTGATAGAGGTGTTCAAAATCATGAGAGGTCTGGACAGAGTAGATAGAGAAACTGTCCCCATTGGCGGAAGGGTCGAGAATCAGAGGACACAGATTTAAGGTGATTGGCAGAAGAACCAAAGGCGACATGAGGAAAAACCTTTTTACACAGCGAGTGGTTAGGATCTGGAATGCACTGCCTGAAAGGGTGGTGGAGGCAGATTCAATCGTGGCTTTCAAAAGGGAGTTGGATAAACACCTGAAGGAAAAAAATTTGCAGGGCTCCGGGGAAAGGGCGGGGGAGTGGGACTGGCTGAGGCGCTCTTGCAGAGAGCCGGCATGGGCTCGATGGGCCGAATGGCCTCCTTCCGTGCTGTAACCATTCTATGATTGTCTGATATGGGGCAAAGGCAGGAAAGTGGGGTTGAGGTGCAGATCAGCCATGATCTAATCGAATGGCGGAACAGGCCCGAGGGGCTGAATGGCCTCGACCTGTTCCTATGAGCGGGGTGTGGGGGGTGGAGGTCGACCCAGTATGTATCCCGCTCTGTGTCGTGGACTGTTCGCGCAGTGACTTGACTCCCATTGCAGGGGCAAGTACGGAGCTGGTGTGTCTCTGGCCTGGGAGCTGCAACAGCAGCAACAACCTACGTGTATATACAGCGCCCTTAACATAGTCCAATGTCCCAGAGGAGCGTTATCAGACACCGAGCAACACAAGGAGATATTAGGACAGGTGATCAAAAGCTTGGTCGAAGAGGTCGGTTTTAAGGAGCATCTTAAAGGAGCAGAGAGAGGCGGAGAGGTTTAGGGAGGGAATTCCAGAGCTCGGGGCCCAGGCAGCTGAAGGCACGGCCGCCAATGGTGGAGCGATGGAAATCGGGGATGCGCAAGAGGCCAGAATTGGAGGAGCGCAGAGATCTCGGAGGGTTGTAGGGCTGGAGGAGGTTGCACAGATAGGGAGGGGTGAGAGCCAAGGAGGGATTTGAAAACAAGGATGAGAAATTTGAAATCGAGGTGTTGCTGGACAGGAAGCCAACGTCGGTCAGCGAGCACAGGGGTGATGGGTGAGCGGGACTGGGTGCGAATGGTGAAGGGGCCGAGACACCCACTCCCTCCGGCACCGACACCCCTCACCCCAATTGGATCGTAAAACTAGCCAAGCGCTCTGCTCCACACTGACCTCCCGCTCCTTCCCTCCTCTACAGTTTCGACGTGGAGAATGGACTCTCTGCGGGACGCAGTCCGCTCGACCCTCAGACCAGCCCCAGCTCGGGGCTCGTGCTGCAGGCGAACTTTGCCCACAGCCAGCGGCGCGAGTCGTTCCTGTACCGCTCCGACAGTGACTATGACCTCTCCCCGAAGAACGTGTCCCGGAACTCCTCCATCGCCAGTGACCTGTGAGTGATCTTTTTTTCTTATCCTAACTCTGTGTTAACTTTACTGATCGAACCGCTGTCCTGAATCAGGAGCTGCTGAGCAACTCGCGTGGTTAGCGACGGGACCAGGCCTGAGCACCACTCTTGGAGGGGGTGGGACGGGGGTGGCGCGGAGAAACAGCGGCTGGACCCCGGCGGCCAACCACGGGACGCATCGACACTTGCTGAGGGTTGCCAACTCTGTAGGAAGTATTCTTGGAGATTTCATCACATGACCTCCTGCCTCAAACAGCCCCGCCCCCACACTCCCCTGATTGGTCCATCCTCGTGGAGCCCGCCTTCTCCGTGACCAATCGGAAAGCGAAAAGGCTCTTCGTTACCCGATTGGCCGATCCTTGACTCTTAGCCATCTTCCCTCACCGCCGATATTTTTATAACCATTATAAACAAAAGTGTTAAAAGAAAATGGAAAAAGCACTTTTTTTTAAAAATGCCGCCTGGTGATTTTTCTCCTGGGTTTTTGCTCCCAGACGTGTCCTGGAGATTAATCTTCAATTCCTGGAGACTCCAGGCTAACCCTGGAGGGTTGGCAGCCCCCCCCCCCCGCCACCCCTGGCTTCGGTTGGCTGGGAGGCAGCTGGGAATTTGTGGGCAGGTTCTGGGAGGAAGTTGGTTCTTGAAGGTCGTCGGTCAGCAGGATGTGACCAATGGAAGGAGGGTGGGGGAACTAAAATAAACTGACCGTCTCCAATGGTTTTTGTCCCCCTCCTCCAACAACCCGTTACCAGGAGTAACTATTTGAAGGCCCATCCAAGACCTGCCTTAGCTTCACGGCGCTCAGAGCCTGTCCTGGCCCTGACCTTCGGAAAGTAAGTTGCTGAGATGCCAACCTACCCACCTTATCACAGTCTACTAACCGTGAGGTAAAACTGGCCTGAGTGTTGGTGTGTGAGACCCGGGGGGGGAGCAGACATGGGCTTTTCATTGTGAGGCTGCATTTTGGGGCTTTTTTTTATAACCATCGCCAAGAGCTGTTTGGGGGTAATGTACCCTCAGGTCAAAGGTGACAATAATGAACCACCACTACAGAATTTGGCCATGTTACACTGCATGGTTGCTACACAATGCTCCATGTTGGACCCATGATGCTCCATGTTGGACCCATGATGCTCCATGTTGGACCCATGATGCTCCATGTTGGACCCATGATGCTCCATGTTGGACCCATGATGCTCCATGTTGGACCCATGATGCTCCATGTCGGCGCCATGATACTCCATGTCAGCCCCATGATACTCCATGTCGGCCCCATGATGCTCCATGTTGGCCCCATGATGCTCCATGTTGGCCCCATGATGCTCCATGTTGGCCCCATGATGCTCCATGTTGGCCCCATGATGCTCCATGTTGGCCCCATGATGCTCCATGTTGGCCCCATGATGCTCCATGTTGGACCCCTGATACTCCATGTTGGACCCATGATGCTCCATGTTGGCCCCATGATGCTCCATGTTGGCCCCATGATGCTCCATGTTGGCCCCATGATGCTCCATGTTGGACCCATGATGCTCCATGTTGGCCCCATGATGCTCCATGTTGGCCCCATGATGCTCCATGTTGGCCCCATGATGCTTCATGTTGGACCCATGATGCTCCATGTTGGCCCCATGATGCTCCATGTTGGCCCCATGATGCTTCATGTTGGCCCCATGATGCTCCATGTTGGACCCATGATGCTCCATGTTGGACCCATGATGCTCCATGTTGGCCCCATGATGCTCCATGTTGGCCCCATGATGCTCCATGTTGGCCCCATGATGCTCCATGTTGGCCCCATGATGCTCCATGTTGGCCCCATGATGCTTCATGTTGGCCCCATGATGCTCCATGTTGGCCCCATGATGCTTCATGTTGGACCCATGATGCTCCATGTCGGCCCCATGATGCTCCATGTCGGACCCATGATGCTCCATGTTGGACCCATGATGCTCCATGTTGGCCCCATGATGCTCCATGTTGGCCCCATGATGCTCCATGTTGGCCCCATGATGCTCCATGTTGGCCCCATGGCACATTCAACAGCAGAAGCATCAAAGACCATCTGGCCAACGTTCGCCGTGCTGCATGAATGCACCTACTGCACATTCTGTCTCACGCTCTGCATTAGGTGGACGCAGGGACAGTCTGCATTGGATGTGCTGCCTCTCGATGTTCGATACACTACGCCTCGGTGTTCCAGAGGGTCAGAGGGTGACCCAGGGTCCTGATGTCCTGATATAAAGTTCGTAACAAAGCTGACAGGACAATTGGGGTGAATTTAGTCTTGGGCAAAACAGGCGATGGCAAACCGGCTGCCTGCTTTACACTCAGCCCAGTTCTCCTTTCCATTGACTGCTCCCTCAAATGTACATAGATTCCAATTGGGTAAGGTTCTAGCCTTCATTCCCAAGGGATATCTGACGTCTCAAACTCCCCTCAACTCCACACACCAACAGGTCAGAAGATACTCACTAAGGCCAGTTCGATATCACTCCTGTTACCGGAATCCTTCTGTCCATTCACTTTAACCACAGCACACCCTCCCCCACCCCTCCCCCACCTTCACCCCCACCCCCACCACCCCCTCCCACTCCCCCACCTTCATTTACAAACAGAATAAGAAAAGAAGGATTGTTGCAAAAATTCGGTCTCGCCGTAAATTGGAACAAGACTCCTCGCTCGCCTCTCCAAAGGTTTACAAACTGGTTGGTGCAGAGTTTTTTGGGTGATTTATTAGTTACACGCCACTCTCGCTGAAGGTTGGACAGCGCTGTGTCCCCAGTGGCGAGTTCACTTCCCAACTGGACCCAGTTGAGAGGCTCCAAAGTATCGAATGGTTTAGCAGTGCGATAGAAAGGGAAGGTTATCTCCTGAGGTTTCGGTGACTGACTGCACTGCCCAGTGTGATACTGAGCCATAGAGACCAGAGACAGACAAAATTCTGAGGGGGGTTGACATGGTAGATTCTGAGAGGTAGGGGGAAAAATTCAGTTGTTTGCGCCTCCTGTTAGCGCCTTAAGAGGGCGCCAATTGGGGCGCAAAGCAACTAGTGCCCGGGCGCGGCGATGTTTGCGCCGCTCGCAAAATTAACTAGACATTTTGTGGCGGCACTAAACACTACCGCCACGATCTCCTGCGCCGGCAGATCGTGACGTCAGTCGAGTGCGCAATGCCCCGGTAGCACCCCGGACCGGATATTGAGTGGCGCCCCCTGCCTTACCGCCTGCCGCTAGCAACGACAGGTTGAAGGGAGCGTTTTGCAGTCAGGAAGGGACTGGGGGAGCGCTATTTAAAGGTGACCGCTTCCTGCCTTTTTTTGTCGATGACATTTTTGCACCACGCATTCTGAGAGAGAGAGACTTCTGGAGAGATTCAACGCTGTGTGAAGGAGTTTTGGGTACTGAGCAGCACTTTGCAGGTTTATTTTGATTTGCCCTTCCTTGCTTCACCAGCGCTCTGAGGTAGCGCCTCGCTGATCGGCCTTTGCGCCTTAAGACAGGTGTGTAGCGCCTGAGTTAGCGCTCCAATCACCTCCAGGGGCGATAAAAGCCAAGTTTGCCGTCGGAGGCGATAATTAGCGTCAGGCGCTAAACTTTGCGCACGGCCGATAATGGCGCCCCAAATGGGGCGATACTGAATTTTTCCCCCGTAGTTTCCCCTGGCTGGAGAGTCTAGAACTAGGGGGCATAGTCTCAGGGTACGGGGTCGGCCATTTAGACTGAGCGGAGGAGAAATTGCTTCACTCAGAGGGCGGTGAATCTTTGGAATTCTCTGCCCCAGAGGGCTGTGGATGCTCAGTCTTTGAGTATATTCAAGACAGAGATCGATAGATTTTTGGACTCTCGGGGAATCAAGGGATATGGCGATCGTGTGGATAAGTGGAGTTGAGGTCAATGATCAGCCATGATCTTATTGAATGGCGGAGCAGGCTCGAGGGGCCGAATGGCCGACTCCTGCTCCTAATTCTTAAAAATCAGTCATTCCTGCGGACCCGTATCCCTCTGTAACTGGACAACAGTCAGAATCTCTTGGAAGTGGAGATTAGAAAATGGAGAAAAATAAATTAAGACTCTTTAAAAAAAAAAGTTTAGTTTGGTGCATCAGAACATTTAGTAAAAACAATCCCGGATCCCAGTTAAAACACATCTCGGGGGCCGGAGATTGTCTCTGCACTAGTTCCACTTTGACTCCTTCAGTCTAACACTGAGCTCCTGAAACTTAGACTCATCAATCTGAACAGCCTGCTGGTTTCAGGCCGGACTGCCAATCCCATTCAAGCATTTACGGCAGAATTTCTTTAAAAAAAAAAAAAATCCTTCTTTGTCCTTTTCTGCTTAAGTTTTTATTTTTAACGAAAAGTTAACCTTCCGATCTTGTGATTTACTGGAACTTTAATGTCTGTTTTCACCAAGTTGTGGAATGTGCCGGAAGGAGCGGAGGAAAGCTCCGCGGTGTAGAAAGCAAGTGGCGGAAGCGGAGGACCTTACCGAGGGGCACGAAACCTTAAATGGTGCGAGTCGGAAAAACCCAGAGTCTTAATTCACAGTCGGGAAATTAGGACCAGTGACAAATATTTAAAATTAGTGCTAAGCAAATTTGTAACAGATATTAGAGAGGAGTCCATTAGTGTAAAGTGGCTTGGAAATAATTTGCCAGCATGATGGTAAAATCTTGGATCGTTGAAAGCGCAGCAGGAAGTTACAGAGAGAGAGAGTTGACGAGTTTCAAAGGGCCAAATAGCCTCTCCTGGCCCTTCAACCGGTCTTCTAGGTTTTTGTTAAAAGGTCTTTGCGGGTATGTTTTCCTGCCAGTGTCCATGTTCCATGTACCGACAGATTCCGAGAGTGCTTCCCCCACTTCCTTCGCCCCACCGTGCCTTCTACCATCAACCAGAACAACGACTTGCCTTTATATAGCGCCCTTAACTTATCAGAAAGGTCCCAGGTGCTTGATCAGGGGGTTCGGAGGACGGGGCCTCGTGTTGCTGAAGCCCCTGTGATTGGATTCTCCGGGCCTGTGTCCTGGGCCGGAATGTGGTATAAACAAAATTAAAAGATGTACGCGTCTCAAGTCCGGGCACCTGCGTAATGTCAGACTGGAAATGTCTCAAGACCTTCCCGGGAACTGAGTCGTCACAGAGTTTCCTGTTTCTTCGATGATTAAACCTCTGGGTTTATCTGGCTGAATTGAGCTAGGAAACAGTTTGTTTGGGGAGTGGGAGGTGGGGGGCGGCGGGGGGGGGAAGGTAACTGAGGCCCCTTGGTGACAGGTAAAGTTAATATGTAGGCACAGCAAGCAATTAGGAAGACAAATGGTATGTTGGCCGTTATTGCAAGGGGTTGGAATACAAGAGTAAGAAAGTCTTGCTGCAGTTGTATAGGACCTTGGTGAGACCACACCTGGAGTACTGGGCACAGTTTTGATCTCCTTACCTAAGGAAGGATATACTTGCCTTGGAGGCGGTGCAACGAAGGTTCACTAGATTGATTCCTGGGATGAGAGGGCTGTCCTATGATGAGAGATTGTGTAGAATGGGCCGATACTCTCTGGAGTTTAGGAGAATGAGAGGTGATCTCATTGAAACATACAAGATTCTGAGGGGGATTGACAGGGTAGATGCTGAGAGGTTGTTTCCCCTGGCGGGAGAGTCTAGAACCAGGGGTCACAGTCTCAGGATTAGGGGTCAGCCATTTAGGACTGAGATGAGGAGGAATTTCTTCAATCAGAGGGTTGTGAATCTTTGGAATATTCATCCAATGGTCATAGCTATCATGGGTAAAGCACTGAGAGAAGAACTAGCACTGGTGTACTCCCTTCTCCACTCCGCATTCTGCCCGGTTGAATGTTCTTTCTTCAAGTTTAACACCCTCATAAACCACCGGTGGGGTGTCAGCCCCCCACCCCCTGCCCTTCAACGGTTCCCTGATGGTGTCTGGGCCTACCCTGCAATATTTGGAAAGCTGCCCTGGGCCAGAAAAGTGGGAAGATAACAGTGACCTAAAAAAACTACGAGGCACTTGGTCTAAGCGTTAAACAAAGCTTTAAGCAACTGTTTTACAACATAGAGGTCTAGTTGTGTCCTTCACTAGTTCCTGTTAAGAATGTCCTGCGCAAGCTGGGCCCGTGCCCGAGTATTTATACTCTCCCTGGACAGCGCCGCCCTCAGGCCGCTCAGTATTATTTCATAAGTCTTTCTTTCATGAATGACTGATTCATGTCAAGCAGTTTAAACATACGAGTAAGGACAAGTCTGTCCGTCCCTGACAGGGTGCACCTTCTGTGCGCCAACAATTCCCCCATCTCTCTAGTCACAGCAATCCCCTTGGGAGAGGCTAAAAAAAAGAGGAAAAACTGGGAAATTCCTCTCTCAGTCCTGAAGGCAATCAAGCAAGCTCCAGAAGACCATGGTGATTGATGTCACTAGCCCTAGTTAACCCACCAAACCATAGCAGAGACCAGAATGTGTGGACTATAACAGGGGATTGAGCTGCTGGAAAGGCTTGAGGCGGGAACTTAACCTTCACAGCGAACCACGACCTGGATCCACCCGAACGCTTTAGTTGCGAAGCCCAGGAGGTGAAAGGGCCGTGGTTCAGAAAACCATCAAGGTTGAAAAGAGTAGGAGAGAACATGAGGTGACTCGGGCGGTAGTGGTTAGATTGACACCAAAGCTTGGGTTCCAAAGCCCTGTCGATTTGAAGAGGAGTAGAATGAGGGAGGGGAGGAGCTCCACGGTTTAGAGGTCCTTGGGAAAGAATGTATTAGAGAAGGAGCTGGTCTGTTCATGGAGCTGACCTTTGGGCACGTTCTACCCATCACGTGGACATTCGAATGCCCATCTCTGATTGGTTCGAGCTGGACAAATGACCATCGAAATACCACTTCCAGAGGTAGGTACAAGTAGGTGAGACATTGTGTGACGTGACGTTACGATGTGGTGTGTTACGATGTTCCTCTCTTGTACAACACGTCCTACAGAAGAATATGGAGAGCATTCTAAGGGATCCATAACAAAAATGGCAACGTTGGTGCCTGGCACTCTAGTCCACTCCTAATTCGACAGCTGCTCTTAGATATTTCCAAGTCCCCTCGATTACTTTCTTTCCCAGTCCGCCATTTTGTTTTAAATTTATTTCTCCTTCTGTTCTCTCAGCCTGCCAGTACTGGGGCAGGAGGATAGCTCAGTGACCTGGCGTCTCTCCATAACCTGTCATTACTAGTGATTGTTTTTTTTAAAAAAAATGACTGTATTTAGAATTCTGAGTCTTAGAAGGTCTAAGGACCGCAGTGCAGGACATCAGCAAGGCTGGAAAAAAATAGTGGTGATGCCAACCGTGGGTTTTAACAACTTGTAGACTCTAGCAGGAACTGCAAGAAAGAAAGGCTTTCTTATTTCCAACGTTTAGCGGAGAAGTGCCGCTCCTCCGTTGTTATGATGACTGAACAGGATGGCGGATTTTCTTGTCCCTAAACAGTTTAAGGGCATCTCCTTCTTAGCTTAGTGACAAGAAGAAAGACTTGTATTTTGATAGTGCTTTCACGACCTCAGGATGTCCCAAAGCGCTTTACAGCCAATGAAGTACTTTTTGAAGTGTAGTCACTGTTGTAATGTAGGAAACATGGCAGCCAATTTGTGCACAGCAAGCTCCCAGATAATCTGTTTTAGTGATGTTGGGTTGAGGGATGAACATCAGCTAGGACACCGGGGATAACTCCCCCTGCTCTTCTTCGAAATAGTGGTTGTCATAAATCTCATCATCGAGAAACTACCTATGAAATAACACTGGACGGCCAGCTGGTGGCGCCGTCTAAGGAGTATAAATACTCAGGCGTTGGCCCCAGCTCCCCAGGGACATTTTGTAAGACAAGGAACTAGTGAAGTACAACTAGACCTCCATGTTCTGAAACAAGTTGATTAAAGCCTTGCTTTATACTCAAACCAAGTGCGTAGTGAGTTTTATTACGTCAGTGGTCATGGGATCTTTTACAGAGAGAGCAGACGGGGCCTCGGTTTAACGTCTCAGCCGAAAGACGGCACCTCTGGCAGTGCAGCACTCCCTCAGCACTGCACTGGGAGTGTCGGTCTGGAGAGGAACTTGAGCCCACAGCCTTCTGACTCAAAGGCAAGAGTGCTCCTCACTGAGCCGTGGCTGAATGAGATGAGGCGAGCAACAATTTCCAGTCTTTGGCAAATAAGTTAGTGTAGGAAATGTGCGTGGAATCCTGAATTCAACAAAGTGAGGATGCAGATGATGAAGAGCATGTGTGTGATGTGGAGTTTAGGAGAGTTCAGCGGAGCACTGGCCATGGAGCTATCGATATAATATAGAGAGGCAAGAAGGGCTGTGACGTACAGAGAGAGGCGAGAGAGGGACTACAGCTCAGACGACAAGCTTCTTCTTGGACCTTATCCAGGAGTGTGAGAAAGCTGCCCACCATTTGTCCTTTCCATCCCATGTAGTGAGAAGGAGGAATTAAAGGAAATTAGTATTAGTAAAAAAATAGTGCTGGAGTAATTAATGGGACTGAAAGCTGATAAATCCCCAGGGTACTAAAAGAGGTAGCTGACATGAATCAGTCATTCATGAAAGAAAGACTTATGAAATAATACTGAGTGTCCTGCGAGCGGCGCTGTCCAGGGAGAGTATAAATACTCGGGCACGGGCCCAGCTTGCGCAGGACATTCTTAACAGGAACTAGTGAAGGACACAACTAGACCTCCATGTTGTAAAACAGTTGATTAAAGCTTTGTTTAACGCTTAGACCAAGTGCCTAGTAGTTTTCTTACGTCAGTAGCCATGGAAATAGTGGATGCATTGGTTCTCATCTTCCAAAATTCTATAGATTATGGAACAGTTCCTGCAGATTGGAGGGTGGCAAATGTAACCCCACTATTTAAAAAAGGAGGGAGAGAGAAAATGGAACTACAGACTGGTTAGCCTAACATCAGTAGTAGGGAAAATGCTGGAGTCTATTATAAAGGATGTGATAACAGGACACTTAGAAAATATCAATGGGAATAGACAAAGTCAACATGGATTTATGAAAGGGAAATCGTGTTTGAGAAACCTACTGGAGTTTTTTGAGGATGTAACTGGTAGAATAGATAAGGGAGAACCAGTGGATGTGGTGTATTTGGATTTTCAGAAGGCCTTTGATAAAGTCCCACATAAGAGGTTAGTGTGCAAAATTAAAGCACATGGGATTGGGGGTAATATACTGGCATGGATTGAAAATTGGTTAACAGACAGGAAACAGAGAGTAGGAATAAATGGGTCTTTTTCGGGGTGGCAGGCGGTGACTAGTGGGGTACCGCAGGGATCAGTGCTTGGGCCCCAGCTATTCACAATATATATCAATGATTTGGATGAGGGAACCAAATGTAATATTTCCAAGTTTGCTGACGACACGAAACTAGGTGGGATTGTGAGTTGTGAGGAGGATGCAAAGAGGCTTCAAGGCGATTTAGACAAGTTGAGTGAGTGGGCAAATACATGGCAGATGCAGTATAACGTGGATAAATGTGAAGTTATCCACTTCGGTAGGAAAAACAGAAAGGCAGAGTATTATTTAAATAGTGATAGATTGGGAAATGTTGATGTACAGAGGGACCTGGGTGTCCTTGTACACCAGTCACTGAAAACAAACATGCAGGTGCAGCAAGCAGTTAGGAAGGCAAATGGTATGTTGGCCTTCATTGCAAGAGGATTTGAGTACAGGAGCAAGGATGTCTTACTACAGTAATATAGGGCCTTGGTGAGACCACACCTGGAGTACTGTCTGCAGTTTTGGTCACCTTACCTAAGAAAGGATATACTTGCCATAGAGGGAGTGCAGCGAAGGTTCACCAGACTGATTCCTGGGATGGCAGGACTGTCGTATGAGGAGAGATTGGGTTGACTAGGCCTGTATTCACTAGAGTTTAGAAGAATGAGAGGGGATCTCATTGAAACGTATAAAATTCTGACAGGGCTAGACAGACTGGATGCAGGGAGGATGTTTCCCCTGGCTGGGGGGTCTAGAACGAGGGGTCATAGTCTCAGGATACGGGGTAGGACATTTAGAAACATAGAAACATAGAGATAGGAACAGGAGTAGGCCATTCGGCCCTTCGAGCCTGCTCCGCCATTCAATGAGATCATGGCTGATCTTCGTCTGAGATCATAGCTGATCTTACCAGTTCAGTACCCCGTCCCCGCCTTTTCTCCGTAACCCTTAATCCCCTTAGCCTTCAGAAATATATCCAATTCTCTCTTGAAAATATTTATTGAATTAGCCTTCACAGCCCTCTGTGGCAGGGAATTCCACAGGCTCACCACTCTTTGAGTGAAGAAATTCTTCCTCATCTCTGTTTTAAATGATTTGCCCGCTATTTTTAGACTGTGGCCCCTGGTTCTGTGCTCCCCGGCCATTGGAAACATTCTCTCTGAATTCAGCCTGTCCAGGCCTGCCATAATTTTATATGTTTCGATGAGATCCCCTCTCAATCTTCTAAACTCCAGTGAGTACAAGCCCAAACTATTTAATCTCTCTTCGTAGGTCATTCCCGCCATTCCAGGTATCAGCCTGGTGAATCGCCGTTGCACTCTTTCCATGGCAAGAACATCCTTCCGCAGATGGGGCGACCAAAACTGTACACAATACTCCAGATGCGGTCTCACCAGCACCTTGTACAGCTGTAGTAAGGTATCCCTATTCCTATACTCGAACCCCCTTGATATGAAGGCCAACATACCATTTGCCTTCTTAATTGCCTGTTGCACCTGCATGCTCTCCTTCAGTGACTGGTGCACAAGAACACCCAGGTCCCTCTGCACTTCCCCATCTCCCAATCTATTGCCATTTAGATAATAATCTACCCTCCTGTTTTTACCCCCAAAGTGGATAACCTCGCATTTATCCACATTATAGTGCATCTGCCACGTATCCGCCCATTCCCCCAACCTGTCCAAATCGCACTGTAGCCTCCTGACATCCTCATCAGAGCCCACCCCTCCTCCTAGTTTAGTGTCGTCAGCGAATTTGGAAATATTGCATCCAATTCCCTGATCCAGATCATTTATATATATTGTGAACAGCTGGGGTCCCAGGACAGATCCTTGCGGCACCCCGCTGGTCACTGCCTGCCACTCCGAAAACGAGCCGTTTATTCCAACTCTCTGTTTTCTATCCGCCAGCCAGTTCTCTATCCACGTTAATACTTTGCCCCCAATCCCATGAGCCTTAATTTTGCATGATAATCTTTTGTGTGGAACCTTATCGAAGGCTTTCTGGAAGTCAAGGTACACCACATCCACTGGCTCTCCCCCATCTATTTTACCAGTTACTTCCTCAAAAAATTCCAGCAGATTAGTCAAACACGATTTACCCTTTGTAAATCCATGTTGACTCTGTCCGATCCTTTCCCCATTTGTCAAGTGCTCCGCTATTTTATCCTTAATAATGGACTCTAGCATTTTGCCCACAACCGATGTAAGGCTTACTGGTCTATAATTCCCTGCTTTCTCTCTACCCCCCTTTTTAAATATTGGGGTAACATTAGCTACCCTCCAATCCACGGGTACTGTTCCCGAGTCAATGGAGTTCCGGAAGATGATCCTTAGAGCATCTGCAATCTCCAGGGCCACCTCCTTAAGTACCCTAGGATGTAGTTTATCAGGCCCCGGGGATTTGTCGGCCTTCAGTCCCCTCAACTTACCCAACACCATATCCCTAGAGATACTAATTTCTGTCAGCTCCTCCCTCTCATTAGTCCCTATGTTTGCCGATATTCCTGGGAGGTTATTTGTGTCCTCCTTTGTGAATACAGAACCAAAGTATGAGTTTAATTGGTCTGCCATTTCCTTATTCTCCATTATATATTCTCCCGAATCGGACTGCAAGGGACCGACTTGGGATTTTACCAGTCTTTTCCTCCTGATATACCGATAAAAGCTTTTGCAGTCTGTCTTTATGTTTGCTGCAAGTTTACTTTCGTATTCTATTTTCCCCTTCCTGATTAATCCCTTTGTCCTCTTTTGCTGTATCCTGTACTGCCCCCAATCTTCCGGTCTGGTGCTTTTTTTTGCCAGTTGATATGCCCTTTTTTTTGATTTTATGCTGTCCCTAATTTCCCTCGTTATCCACGGTTGAGTCACCTTTTTAGGTTTATTTTTATGCCAAACCGGTATAAACATGTTCTGGAATTCTTCCATTCTATCTTTGAATGCTTGCCATTGTCTATCCACTGTCAATCCCCCCAGAAACACCACCCAATCAATCTTACCCAATTCCCGTCTCATACCCTCGTAATTCCCTTTATTTAAGTTCTGGACCTTAGTCTCTGATTCAATTTCCTCACTCTCCATCTCGACTGAGAGCTCGATCATATTATGATCGCTCTGACCCAAGGGGCCTCGTACAAGAAGATTGCTGATAAGTCCCTTCTCATTGCACAATACCCAGTCTAAAATGGCCTGATCTCGAGTCGGCTCCTCGACATATTGGTCCAGATAACCGTCCCGAAAACATTCCAGGAATTCCTCCTCCTCAGAATTTTTACTAATTTGGGTAGTCCAATCAATATGTAAATTAAAGTCACCCATGATGACAGCTGTGCTCTTATCGCACGCTTCTCTAATTTCCCTTTTTATGCCTTCCCTCACCTCCATATTACTATTTGGAGGCCTATATATCACACCCACTAACGTTTTCCTCCCCTTGCTATTTCTCATTTCTACCCATACAGATTCCGTTTCATCCGAGTTAATATCCTTCCTTTCCATTGCATTAATCCCCTCCTTTACCAGCAATGCTACCCCACCTCCCCTACCTTTTTGCCGATCCTTCCTAAATATTGTATATCCCTGGATGTTAAGTTCCCAGCCTTGCCCACCCTGCAGCCACGTTTCTGTAATCCCAATCAAATCATACTTGTTTACCTCTATTTCCACAACTAATTCATCCACCTTGTTCCTAATGCTTCTAGCATTAAGATACAAAGCCTTCAGGCTTGCTTTTTTCACACTCTCATTATGAATTAGTTTGGCCCTTTGTGTTTCTCTCCTTTGCTTATTGCTTCTCACCTTTCTACCATCTATTTCTGACTTCATATGACTTCCCTCTTTTCCACTACCTAGGTTCCCATCCCCCTGCCAAATTAGTTTAAATCCTCCCGAACCGCCCTAGAAAATATTACCCCGAGGACATCGGCTCCCTCACAGTTCAGGTGTAGACCGTCCCCTTGGTACAGGTCACTCCTCCCCAAGAACTGGTTCCAATGCCTCAAGAATTTAAATCCCTCTCCCTTGCACCACTGCTCAAGCCACGTATTTAGCTTATCTATCTTACTCTCTCTAAACTTATTAGCTCGTGGCACTGGTAGCAATCCAGAGATTACTACCTTTGAGGTCCTACTTTTCAATTTAGCTCCTAACTCCCTAAATTCAGCTTGTAGGACCTCCTCCCTCTTTTTACCTACATCGTTGGTACCTACATGTACCACGACAACTGGCTGATCCCCCTCCCCCTTCAGAATGCTCTGCACCCGCTCCGAGACATCCTTGACCCTTGCACCAGGGAGGCAACATACCATCTTGGAGTCTTGGTCTCGGCCACAGAAACTCCTATCTATCCCCCTTACAATTGAATCCCCTATCACTATAGCCCTATCCCTCTTTTTCCCGCCCTTCTGTACAGCAGAGCCAGTCATGGTGCCCTGAACCTGGCTGCTGGTGCCTTCCCCTGATAAGTCATCTCCCCCAACAGTACCCAAAACGGTAAACCTGTTTTGGAGGGAGATGACCGCAGGTGACTCCTGCACTACCTTCCTGCCTTTACCCTGCCTTTTGGTCACCCATTTACTGTCTGAGCTAGCCTTTACCTGCGGTGTGACCAACTCACTGAATGTGCTATCCACAACATCCTCAGCATCGCGTATGCTCCAGAGTGAGTCCATTCGCAGCTCCAGCGCCGCCATGCGGTCCGCTAGGAGCTGCAGCTGGACACATTTCCTGCACACATAGTTGTCAGGGACAGTGTCCCTGATTTCCCACATGGCACAGGAGGAGCATGACACGGGTCCGAGCTGCCCTTCCATGACTTAACCCTTACAATACCCTTTTATTTACTACGATTTAGCTTAATTATTGAATTCTACTTAGAATAAGTTTGTGAAAGTACTCACCAACCAGTCACCTACCTGTTTTCTGGTGTTGTATTTTCACTGCCGCCTCCTGTCCTGGAACCTTTTCCACCTAGGTTAGGCTCCTGAAATAAAATAAATTGAACCTACCTTTTCAACTTCCCCTAACCCCTAAAAGGTTAGAGGAGGTGGAAGGGTGGGAGACACTACACTGTAGTGTTTCGGGTTTAGCAACAGCTCCACCTATATAAGAGTTACTGGCCTCCTGCTCTCCCGACTGCACCAGCTGTGAAAGAAAAAGCCCGCGAAAGGTGAGCTTTTAAACTCACCAGTTACTGGCCTCCTGCTCTCCCGACTGCACCAGCTGTGAAAGAAAAAGCCCGCGAAAGGTGAGCTTTTAAACTCACCAGTTACTGGCCTCCTGCTCTCCCGACTGCACCAGCAGTTACTGGCCTCCTGCTCTCCCGACTGCACCAGCTTTCTCCTCTGCTGTTGATTTGGTGTGCCTCGCAACTGCCGCCGGTTTTTAAGCCGGGCTCCTCCTCGCTGCTCCCTGCTGCTCCGAGTGGTCGGGCCTCGCAACTGCCGCCGGTTTTTAAGCCGGGCTCCTCCTCGCTGCTCCCTGCTGCTCCGAGTGGTCGGGCCTCGCAACTGCCGCCGGTTTTTAAGCCGGGCTCCTCCTCGCTGCTCCCTGCTGCTCCGAGTGGTCGGGCCTCGCAACTGCCGCCGGTTTTTAAGCCGGGCTCCTCCTCGCTGCTCCCTGCTGCTCCGAGTGGTCGGGCCTCGCAACTGCCGCCGGTTTTTAAGCCGGGCTCCTCCTCGCTGCTCCCTGCTGCTCCGAGTGGTCGGGCCTCGCAACTGCCGCCGGTTTTTAAGCCGGGCTCCTCCTCGCTGCTCCCTGCTGCTCCGAGTGGTCGGGCCTCGCAACTGCCGCCGGTTTTTAAGCCAGGCTCCTCCTCGCTGCTCCCTGAGATGAGGAGAAATTTCTTCACTCAGAGGGTGGTGAACCTGTGGAATTCTCTACCACAGAAGGCTGTGGAGGCCAAGTCACTGAATATATTTAAGAAGGAGATAGATAGATTTCTAGACACAAAAGGCATCAAGGGGTATGGGGAGAGAGTGGGAATATGGTATTGAGATAGCGGATCAGCCCTGATCATATTGAATGGCGGAGCAGGCTCGAAGGGCCGAATGGCCGACTCCTGCTCCTATTTTTCTATGTTTCTAAGACTGTGAAGACATATATCCACTTTTCTACAGCTGAAATGTGTTGCAGCCACAGATTCCGCCACTATCTATTAGCTGACAAACAGAAGCAGCTTGTACAGCAATGGCCAGAGTTCAGGCACGGTGGATTAGAAGACTAGAAAGGTCCTGACATGCAAGTAGGACCAGTTGGGTGAGAATTAACAACTGACCCCATGACAGACCCGCATCTGATTGCAACTTAAGAATGTAGTGCAATCGATTTATTGACGAATCATTAACTTATTTACTACTTTGCCAATTCGTAGCGTGTTGTATATTCCAGGGAAGCTGTGTTCAGTGTGTGTATAGTCTACTGTGGGTGTGGCCCAGTGGGTAGCGCACTCTCATCTGAGAGTCAAGGTTGTGGGTTCAAGTCTCACTCCAGAGACTTGAGCACGAAAATCTAGGCTGACACTCCCAGTGCAGTACTGAGGGAGTGCCGCACTGTCGGAGGTGCCGTCTTTCAGTTGAAATGTTAAATCAAGGCCCCGTCTGCCCTCTCAGTGGACATAAAAGATCACGCGGCACTATTTGAAGAAGAGCAGGGGAGTTCTCCCTGGTGACCAATATTTATCCCTCAATCAACAACAACAACTTATATTTATATAGCACCTTTAACGTAATGAAATGTCCCAAGGCGCTTCACAGGAGTGTAATCAGCATCACAAAAACAGATGATCTGGTCATTTATCACATTGCTGTTTGTGGGAGCTTGCTGTGCACAAATTGGCTGCCGCATTTCCCACATTACAACAGTGACTACACTTCAAAAAGTACTTCATTGGCTGTAAAGCCCTTTGGGACGTCCAGTGGTCGTGAAAGGCGCTATAGAAATGCAAGTCTTTCTTTATTTACGTTCAATGTGTGTGCAATTTCTGTTCAGCTTGTGTAGATTCTACGTTAAATATATGTAGTCTATGTTAAGTGTGTGTAGACTGTACGTTCGATGTGTTCAGTCTATGTTCGTTCAGTGTAGAGTCTATGTTCAATGTAAGTGCGCACTGCGTTAACCGTGTGTAGAGTCTATGTTCTAACTCTGTTGATTTGTTTTTCTATTCAGCCACACAGAAGACATGATTGTGACCCCATTTGCTCAGGTAAGTAGGACAATCTGGATCTCTGCTTGAAAGAAAATGTTCCTACATTTTATTTCCCTCTCCTCTTTAGATTGCTCCCTGGCACAGTCCAAGCCTTCGCTCAGAGGCAGAGGAACGTGCTTGCTGCTCTCTGCCAGTGCCTGGCCACTAGGATGAGGGGGGGACTGGGAGGGGGAGTTGGTCCCTGCGCTGATTTTTCCCTTTCCCCTTGTTATGGGGAGGCTGCTAACAGTGTCAGCCGTGGCTCAGCGGTTGTGGGTTCGAGCCCCATCCCAGCGCAAAATCCAGGCCAACACGCCCAGCGCAGCACTGAGGGAGCGCTGCAGTGTCGGAGGTGCCGTCTTTTGGAGGAGACATTAAATCGAGGTCCCGTCTGCCCTCTCAGGTGGACGTAAAAAATCCCATGGCACTATTTTGAAGAAGAGCAGGGGAGTTCTCCCCGGTGTCCTGGGCCAATATTTATCCCTCAATCAACATCACTAAAACAGAGTCTTTGGTCATTATTATTGTAATGTATTAGCACATGGTTTGTCACATGGTTTGGTATGAGCATGCTCAGTTGTTCGCTCTGGCCTAGTAAACAAGCACATGGACTCGCAGCTCACCGTCTCTGTCCTTCATTTGTTCCACCCACTTATATTACATTTTCGGTGATGAGGATGGGATTCCAAAGCCATTTTTAGGGATCATGGAAGGACACCATGTTCAACCTTCGAGTGGAAAAGTTTAAGGTGAATTTGTGACACCTAAACTGAATTTTTTGCGATGTTTTACTGTTAATGCTGATGCAGAATCGTCTGTGCTGAGCCTTCGTGTGTGTGTATACACAGCAACAGCGGCGCTGATTCCCACAGGTACACAGGTAGCGGCTGAGTCACTGTTCAACGGGATCGGGACAATCATGGCCGTGCCTACAGGGTTCATCGGAAGCCTCGGCCTGTATGACCGAGCTCACGAACCATTCAGTTCTTATATTGAGCGGATGGAGATGTTTTTTAGGGCCAATAACATTATTGAGACTGAAGGTGCAGATGAGAATGTTCAAGTGCAAAATAAAGTAATTCATGAACGTAAAAAAGCAATTTTTCTAACGGAGATCGGGCCAGATGTCTACGGAATGTTGACAAACCTACTCGCGCTAGGGAAAGCGAAGGATGCTTCGTTTGAAGACAGTGTCGAGAAACTCGAGGACCATTTCGACCCAAAGCCCTTAGAAATAGCAGAGAGCTATAAGTTTGGTACCAGAAACCAAAATCAAAGTGAAACCATCAGTGAGTGTGTTGTCGGTCTTAAGAGCCTGTCTTTGAATTGTAGCTTCAGCATGTTGTTGGATCGTGCGTTGTGAGATAAGTTTGTGTGTGGACTGGTGGAGGAGCGCACACGGTCCAAGTTACTGAACACTCCAAACCTAATGTTTGACATAGCATGCAAAATTGCCCTATCGATGGAGACAGCGTCTAAGACTGCTCGGGAGCTCCGTCCAACTCAAGTGACAGTGCAGCTGAGGTCTACAGTCACAAAACCACCGCCAAACCTAAAGTTGTGAGATTGAGTCCAAAGCATGTCAGTCGGAGCAGTTCAGTGAATTGTTATCGCTACAATGGAAATCACTCACCACAGTCCTGTCAATATAGAAATGCAAAGTGTTTTCACTGCCAGAAGCAAGGCCATATTTTAACAGCGTGCAGAGCGAGATCAAAAGCAGGAAGTAAGAACCATTCTAGTGGCAATGCAAAGCAGCGACAACAAAAGGGAGGAATTCACAATATTGAAGTGAACACACCTGATGTTGAAGAACTAGGCAGCTACAGTATCTATGCCAATAGCAGCAATACTAGCAGTCGTGAGAAAGACTTCTGTACAAAACTTTTGATCAACGAGCAATATATTGATATGTGTATGAACACGGCGGCGGACTGCTCTATCATGAATAAGGACACATATGAGAGTAAGTTTAATCAAATACCACTGACAGAGTACTGTAGAGTTAAAAACCTACTCCGGAGAAATCCTAGAGACATGTGGAGAAATGGAATGTACAGTTCAGCACAATGGCCAGTCAGTAAAGCTGCCTATTATTGTAGCGAGCTACAACAGGCCAACCCTCATGGGCAAAGACTGGTTGAGAAAGTTAAAACTAGACTGGAAAAACATCTTCAGTGTAGATGCTTCAAAGAAGCGACTCGACACAATGCTGAACAAGTACGAAAGCATGTTCACAGACAGTTATGAGGGCATCACTGGGTATGACGCACATATCTGCATCAAGTCCAATGCAAAGCCTGTCTATTGTAAGGCAAGGCCGGTCCCCTGTGCATTGAAAAGTCAGGTGGAGGAAGAGCTAGTGAAGCTCAAAGAGGAAGGAACGCTAGGAAAAACTGACAAAAGTGAAGGGGCTACCCCGATTGTGGTAGTGCCCAAAGCAGACAAACTGTACGCTTGTGCGGTGACTACAAAGCTACTATCAGCCAAGCAGTTGACGATGAGCAGTACCTGTTACCTACATCACAAGATTTGTATGCAGCACTCTCGGGGTCAAAGGTTTTCTGACCTATCGCACGCTTACGCTCAGCTGAATGTTGACAAAGAAAGTCAACAGTATCTCACCATCAACACACACAAGGGACTGTACTCATACACCGAGCTGCCATATGGTGTAAAGTCCTCCCCCAAAAATCTTCCAGGCTACGATGGATAAGATTTCGCAAGGAATTACAAATTGCTTATACAATCAAGACGATGTGCTGATCGCAACAAGCAGCAAGGAAGGAAATCTAGAAGTGTTAGATATAGTGCTTCAAAGGTTAAATACCCACAATGTCAAATTGAAAAGGAGCAAATGTGCTTTTGTGCAGCCCGAGATTGTGGACCTTGGTCTGAATGTTGATGTAACTGGCTTGCAACCTGCGAAGGAAAAGGTTGATGCTGTCATCACTGCTCCAAAGCCACAGAACGTGTCTGAGTGATGATCTTTCCTTGGAATGGTCCAGTACTACGCACGTTTCTTACCTGAGTTAGTGACCATGTTAGCCCCATTGCACGAGCTCCTCAAGAAGGATGTCCAGTGGAAGTGGATGAAAGCACAACAGGAAGCTTACGACGCTTGTAAGAGAAGTCTCTCTAGTGATGCTCTACTTGTGCACTACGACACAGAGCGTGAGCTTAAGTTAGCGTGTGATTCTTCCAGCTATGGTGTGGGAGCTGTCATAAGCCACGTAATGGATGACAGCCAAGAGAAACCAATCGCGTTCGCATCGCGAACCCTCACAGAGTGAAAGAAACTACGCGCAAATTGAAAAGGAAGCCATAGTGTTTGGAATCAAGAAATTTCAACAGTTCCTGATCAGAAAGTTTACCCTGATAACCGATCACAAACCACTCCTAGCAATATTGGGGCCCAAATCTGCCATCCCTGCAATGGCCGCATGAAGAATGCAACATTGGGCAGTGTTGGTGTCACAATATGACTACACGATTGAATATCGCACTTCAAAGCAGAACACAATCACAGATGCCTTGTCCAAGTTGCCACATGAAGACTCGTGTGTTGGGAGTGAAGGTGATATTTTAACGCTTGGTGCAGTTGACAAAGACTTTGCCGTGAATGCAACTGAGATTGCAGATGAGACTCAAAAGGACTCAGTACTGAAAAGAGTGAATGAAAACCCCTTGAATGGATGGACTGATCAGTGTCTGGACACAGAGTTGAAACCATTCCATAACCGTTGTACTGAATTGTCTTGTGAGCAAGGTTGTATCAAGTGGGGAAACAGAGTGGTGGTACCCACTTCTTTGAGAGATAGAATTCTGGCCAAACTTCATACTGAGCATCCAGGGATTGTCGGAATGAAATCAATTGCAAGAAGCTTTGTTTACAGGCCTGGTTTGCCAAAATTGCAGAAACAAACCACCCAAAACTCCACTACAACCCTGGTCATGGCCAAGTAGACCTTTTCAGAGAGTACATATAGACTCCTGTGAGAAAGCAAATGATTATTTCCTGGTACTTGTAGATAGTCACTCAAGGTGGATTGAAGTGAAACACGTGGGTTCAGATACTACAACTGAACGTATCATAGATGAGTTGAGGTCTGTCTTCGCATGTCATGGCTTACCTGAAGAGCTTGTTTCTGACAATGGCCCTCAGTTCCATTCTGTTCTATTCCAAGAATTCATGAAATGGAACAGTATCAAACACGCAAAATAACAACAGAAAATGCTGGAAAAACTCAGCAGGTCAGGCAACATCCGTGGAGAGAAATTTGAGTTGACGTTTCGGGTCGAACCCGAAATGTCAACTCAAATTTCTCTCCACGGATGTTGCCTGACCTGCTGAGTTTTTCCAGCATTTTCTGTTGTTATTTCGGATTTCCAACATCTGCAGTATTTTGCTATAGTATCAAACACACTCTCGTTCCACCAGATCTCCAGCTTCAAATGGAGCAGCTGAAAGGTCAGTCAGAATAGTGAAAGAAGCTCTCAAAAAGCAAGTGTTGCCGGGTTGTTCGGGACTCAGCATGAAGCAAGGTTTGGCAAATTTCTTGCTGAAGTACAGAACTCCTCCGCACACTACAACTGGACATACCCCAGCAGAACACTTGATGAAGAGGAGATTGAGAACACGATTGAGTCTTGTTCAACCAAACTTGGCCTCAAGAGCTGAACAGAAACAGTTGAGTCAGAAACATTATTATGACAGCAATCCGAAAGAACACAGTTTGAAACAAAAGGAGTGTGTTTGTGTTCTGAGTCCCCCTGGCAAGTCGAGTTCACACACGTGGGATGTAGGAACCATAGTAGAGGTTGGTGGAACCAAGAGATATTTGGTTGAAATAACAACAGAAAATGCTGGAAAAACTCAGCAGGCCAGGCAACATCGTGGAGAGAGAAATAGAGTCAACGTTTCGGGTCAAACCCTTTGTCAAGACTGAAAAGGCACAGGAAATTAAACAGATTAAAAGGCCAGTTTGGGGTCTGGGAGAGAACAAAAGAGAAGTGAAGAGACATTAAGAGGTATTGAAAACGAGACGAGATGGTGATAGGACTAGTGGAGACAAAAGACGGCTCTAGATTAGGTGTGAAATGTTCTGGCAGAATGGGAGACAGCTGCCATGTGGGAGAGAGAAAAAAAAGAAAGGGGGGTGGGGAGAAAGGCCAAAACAAAGGTGTGAATAAAAAATATAAGTAAAAATGTAATGGGGGCCGAGGTTATGATCTGAAATTGTTGAACTCAATATCGAGATATTTGGTTGAAATTGGTGACACCATCCGAAGTGTTCATGTAGATCAAATGATCTCTGCTGGAGATGAACCAAGACGTGATCTTAAACCACTTGATCAGGAACACATACATGAGTTTGACTCAGTTCAGACTTCAGTGACTGACGTACCAGGTTCAACCAAGTCTGAGCTAGAAACAGGATCACCTTTGAGTTCAGAACCAAAACAAAACGGCCCGAAAATTGGTTGGACACCAAAACCTTCAGTAAGGAGATCGGGAAGGCGCCGCAAACCTGTCCTTAAACTGGATTTGTAGTTTATTTAAAAGAGAACAAGCCAGGAGTTTGTGTTATGTGGTACATGTAATGCTGGGAAAGGTGGGACCATCGTTTTGTTGTATTTGAGAGGGGAATAGCTACATTTTTTTTAATGGGGAAAGCAGTGTAATGTATTATCACATGGTTTATCACATGGTTTAGTATGAGCACGCTCAGTTCGCTCTGGCCTAGTAAAGCCAGCACATTGACGAGCAACTCACCCTGTCTGTCCTTCATTTGTTCTACCCACATATATTACATTTATCACATTGCTGTTTGTGGGAGCTTGCTGTGCGCAAATTGGCTGCCGCGTTTCCTGCATTACAACAGCGACCACACTTCAAAAAGTGCTTCATTGGCTGTAAAGCGCTTTGGGATGCCAGGTGGTCGTGAAAGGCGCTATAGAAATGCAAGTCTTTCTTTCTAACACTCAGCCCCACACCGCAAGTTTGTCTCCTGCTGTTCCACATATCGCAGGATCGCCCCTGTGCCTGTGTAAAAGAAAGAACTTGCATTTCGATAGCGCCTTTCACAACCTCGGGACGTCCCAAAGCGCATCAGGTGGTACACGCTGCAGTCAGGTGAAGGGAGTGGATGTTTGAGGTGGTGGATGGGCTGCCGATCAAACGGGTTGCTTTGTCCTGGATGGTGTCGAGCTTCTTGCAGCTGCACTCATCCAGGTAAGTGGAGTGCATTCCATCACACACCTGGCTTGTGCCTTGTAGGTGGTGGAGAGGCTTTGGGGAGTCGGGAGGTGAGCCACTCATCACAGAATGCCCAGCCTCTGACCTGCTCTTGTTGCCACAGTATTTATATGTCGGTCCAGGTCAGTTCTTGTCAATGGTGACAGCCCAGGATATTGACAGTGGAGGATTTGGCGATGGTAATGCCATTGACTGTCATGGGAGGTGGGTAGAGATGGTCATTGCCTGGCACTTGTGTGGCACGAATGTTACCTGCCACTTAATAGCCGAAGCCTGAACGTCATCCAGGTCTTGTTGCATTACCTGAGGAATTGTGAATGGCACTGAACACTGTGCAGTCATCAGTGAACATCCCCACTTCTGATCTTATGTTGGGGGGAAGGCCATTGAAGCAGCTGAAGATGGTTGGGCCTAGGACACTGCCCTGAGGAACTCCTGCAATGGTGTCTTGGGGCTGAGATGATTGGCTCCCAAAAACTTGACTCTAGCCACTAAAGAATTTCCTCCCCTGATCCCCATTGACTTCAGTTTTACTGGGGCTCCCTTGGTGCCACACTCGGTCAAATGCTGCCTTCACCTCTGGAATTCAGCACTTTTGTTCATGTTTGGACCAAGGCTGTAATGAGGTCTGAAGCCAAGTGGTCCTGGCGGAACCCAATCTGAGCATCAGTGAGTAGTTGAATAGCCTGCCCGCTCTCACTGTCTAGGTTCAGACCTGAAGAATGGTGAGGTGCTAGAAGGCTTCCCAGCAAGAGTCAGCGCCTTCAGGGGAGAAGGAAAGATAAATCACTGGTTAGGCCTCAGCTGGAGTATTGCGTACAATTCTGGGCACCACACTTTAGGAAGGATGTTAAGGCCTTGGAGAGGGTAGAGAGGAGGTTTACTGCGATGATACAAGGGATGAGGAGCTTCAGGTATGTGGAGAGATTGGAGAAGCGGGGATTTTTCTCCTTAGAGCAGAGAAGGTTAAGGGGAGACCTAATGGAGGCATTCAAAATTATGAGGGATTTTGATAGCAAGTAGGGAGAAACTTTCCTCTGACAAGTGGGTCGGTAACCAGAGGTCACAGATTTAAAATAATTGGCAGAATATCCAGAGGGGAAATTTAACATTTTTTTGTAGAGAGTTGTTATGATCTGAAACACACTACAGGAAACTCTCGTTTAAACGGCACCTAAATATCCAGAATTCTCTATTAACCGGCAAAATTCTCACTCCGAAAACAACACCTCAATAACCGGCAATGTTGCCGAGTCCGAGTCTCCCGCGGTGGTCGAGTTAGTCAGTGGGGGTAGTTCTCCAAACTGCCACTCCTCGGCTTCTTGGCGCTGTCGGAAGTCCGAACACCTCAATAACAGGAGTCTGACTCTCCCGCACTGCCGGGAGTCTCTTCTGATCCGCCATTTTACAGGGGTACTGTGTGTCTCCCACGCTGCTGGCAGTCATTGCATTGCATTACCCTCAACTGGCAGTACTGTACTTAATCAAGCATCTTCCACCATCCATTTAACACAACGTTCTGTAGGTGAGTACCCAATTACTGTATACTGCACATTTCTTGATTTTTAAATTTTTCTTTGTTAAAAATAGCCTCGGTAGATAACCCTCTCCGTCATCCAGAATTTTTGATCAACCGGCAACATGCCGGTCCCGGATACCAAAGAGTTTCCTGTACTTCAAAGGGTGGTGGAATCAGATTCCATTGGAACTTTGAAAGACAATTGGACATGTGCTTGAAGAGGATTAATTTGCAGGGCTGTGGGGAAAGTGCAGGGAGTGGGACTAATTGGAGAGCTCTTTCAAAGAGCCGGCACAGGCACAATGGGCCGAATGGCCTCCTTCTATCATGTAAGATTCTATGAGAAGGTTTTAATAAAAAAATTTCTAACACTTAAAATGATACAGAATCATAGAATGATACAATACGGAAGGAGGACATTGGGCCCATCGTGCCTGTGCTGGAAGCTCTTTAGCTATCCCTATCCTCAGCCCATCCCAACCACTTCAGGAATAAGTCAGTGACTCACCAATCAGAATGTTCTTATGACAGCATTGTACCCCACATAGAATCAGCCTCATGATTGGTCAAGATTCCTTTAATTGACAGTTTCTACCCATTGCAGAACAATCAACAATTCCGCCGACAAGGTACAAAAGCCAATCGTAGGCGCCGAAATTGGGATACGACTTCATTTTGAAGGTTGCTAGGTAACGCAGGCCCTTTTTAGCACAGTTGAACATGTTTAGAAATTGCTGCTGCTGCAAACAGTTGACACATCCATCCTCACCTGAGCCTGAGATTGTACAGGTATCTGAGCCTGAGATTGTACAGGTATCTGAGCCTGAGATTGTACAGGTATCTGAGCCTGAGATTGTACAGGTATCTGAGCCTGAGATTGTACAGGTATCGGAGCCTGAGGTTGTACAGGTATCTGAGCCTGAGATTGTACAGGTATCTGAGCCTGAGATTGTACAGGTATCTCAGCCTGAGATTGTACAGGTATCTGAGCCTGAGATTGTACAGGTATCTGAGCCTGAGATTGTACAGGTATCTGAGCCTGAGGTTGTACAGGTATCTGAGCCTGAGATTGTACAGGTATCTCAGCCTGAGATTGTACAGGTATCTCAGCCTGAGATTGTACAGGTATCTGAGCCTGAGATTGTACAGGTATCTGAGCCTGAGATTGTACAGGTATCTGAGCCTGAGATTGTACAGGTATCTCAGTCTGAGATTCTACAGGTATCTGAGCCTGAGATTGTACAGGTATCTCAGCCTGAGATTGTACAGGTATCTCAGCCTGAGATTTTACAGGTATCTGAGCCTGAGATTGTACAGGTATCTCAGCCTGAGATTGTACAGGTATCTCAGCCTGAGATTGTACAGGTATCTGAGCTTGAGATTGTACAGGTATCTCAGCCTGAGATTGTACAGGTGTCGGAGCCTGAGATTGTACAGGTATCTGAGCCTGACATTGTACAGGTATCTGAGCCTGAGATTGTACAGGTATCTGAGCCTGAGATTGTACAGGTATCTGAGCCTGAGATTGTACAGGTATCTCAGTCTGAGATTGTACAGGTATCTGAGCCTGAGATTGTACAGGTATCGGAGCCTGAGATTGTACAGGTATCGGAGCCTGAGATTGTACAGGTATCTCAGCCTGAGATTGTACAGGTATCTGAGCCTGAGATTGTACAGGTATCTGAGTCTGAGATTGTACAGGTATCTGAGCCTGAGATTGTACAGGTATCAGAGTCTGAGATTGTACAGGTATCTGAGCCTGAGATTGTACAGGTATCGGAGCCTGAGATTGTACAAGTATCGGCGCCTGAGATTGTACAGGTATCGGAGCCTGAGATTGTACAGGTATCTCAGCCTGAGATTGTACAGGTATCTCAGCCTGAGATTGTACAGGTATCTCAGCCTGAGATTGTACAGGTATCTGAGCCTGAGATTGTACAGGTATCTGAGCCTGAGATTGTACTGGTATCGGAGCCTGAGATTGTACAGGTATCGGAGCCTGAGATTGTACAGGTATCTGAGCCTGAGATTGTACAGGTATCGGAGCCTGAGATTGTACAGGTATCTGAGCCTGAGATTGTACAGGTATCTCAGCCTGAGATTGTACAGGTATCTCAGCCTGAGATTGTACAGGTATCTGAGCCTGAAATTGTACAGGTATCTGAGCCTGAGATTGTACAGGTATCTCAGTCTGAGATTGTACAGGTATCTCAGTCTGAGATTGTACAGGTATCTTAGCCTGAGATTGTACAGGTATCCCAGTCTGAGATTGTACAGGTATCTCAGCCTGAGATTGTACAGGTATCTGAGCCTGAGATTGTACAGGTATCGGAGCCTGAGATTGTACAGGTATCTGAGTCTGAGATTGTACAGGTATCTCAGCCTGAGATTGTACAGGTATCTGAGCCTGAGATTGTACAGGTATCTGAGCCTGAGATTGTACAGGTATCTGAGCCTGAGATTGTACAGGTATCTGAGCCTGAGATTGTACAGGTATCTGAGCCTGAGATTGTACAGGTATCTCAGTCTGAGATTGTACAGGTATCTGAGCCTGAGATTGTACAGGTATCTGAGCCTGAGATTGTACAGGTATCTGAGCCTGAGATTGTACAGGTATCTCAGCCTGAGATTTTACAGGTATCTGAGCCTGAGATTGTACAGGTATCTCAGCCTGAGATTGTACAGGTATCTCAGCCTGAGATTGTACAGGTATCTGAGCTTGAGATTGTACAGGTATCTCAGCCTGAGATTGTACAGGTATCTGAGCCTGAGATTGTACAGGTATCGGAGCCTGCGATTGTACAGGTATCTGAGCCTGAGATTGTACAGGTATCTGAGCCTGAGATTGTACAGGTATCTCAGCCTGAGATTGTACAGGTATCGGAGCCTGAGATTGTACAGGTATCGGAGCCTAAGATTGTACAGGTATCTCAGCCTGAGATTGTACAGGTATCTGAGTCTGAGATTGTACAGGTATCTGAGCCTGAGATTGTACAGGTATCGGAGCCTGAGACTGTACAGGTACCTCAGCCTGAGATTGTGCAGGTATCTCAGCCTGAGATTGTACAGGCATCGGAGCCTGAGATTGTACAGGTGTCTGAGCCTGAGATTGTACAGGTGTCTGAGCCTGAGATTGTACAGGTATCTGAGCCTGAGATTGTACAGGTATCTGAGCCTGAGATTGTACAGGTATCGGAGCCTGAGATTGTACAGGTATCTGAGTCTGAGATCGTACAGGTATCTCAGCCTGAGATTGTACAGGTATCTCAGCCTGAGATTGTACAGGTATCTGAGCCTGAGATTGTACAGGTATCTGAGCCTGAGATTGTACAGGTATCCGAGTCTGAGATTGTACAGGTATCTCAGCCTGAGATTCTACAGGTATCTCAGCCTGAGATTGTACAGGTATCTCAGCCTGAGATTGTACAGGTATCTCAGCCTGAGATTGTACAGGTATCTCAGCCTGAGATTGTACAGGTATCTCAGCCTGAGATTGTACAGGTATCTGAGCCTGAGATTGTACAGGTATCTGAGCCTGAGATTGTACAGGTATCTCAGCCTGAGATTGTAGAGGTATCTGAGTCTGAGATTGTACAGGTATCGGAGCCTGAGATTGTACAGGTATCTGAGCCTGAGATTGTACAGGTTTCTCAGCCTGAGATTGTACAGGTTTCTCAGCCTGAGATTGTACAGGTATCTCAGTCTGAGATTGTACAGGTATCTCAGCCTGAGATTGGACAGGTATCTGACCCTGAGATTGTACAGGTATCTCAGCCTGAGATTGTACAGGTATCTCAGCCTGAGATTGTACAGGTATCTGAGCCTGAGATTGTACAGGTATCTGAGCCTGAGATTGTACAGGTACCTGAGCCTGAGATTGTACAGGTATCTGAGCCTGAGATTGTACAGGTATCTGAGCCTGAGGTTGTACAGGTATCTGAGCCTGAGATTGTACAGGTATCTGAGCCTGAGATTGTACAGGTATCTGAGCCTGAGATTGTACAGGTATCTCAGCCTGAGATTGTACAGGTATCTGAGCTTGAGATTGTACAGGTATCGCAGCCTGAGATTGTACAGGTATCTGAGCCTGAGATTGTACAGGTATCTGAGCCTGAGATTGTACAGATATCTGAGCCTGAGATTGTACAGGTATCTGAGTCTGAGATTGTACAGGTATCTGAGTCTGAGATTGTACAGGTATCTGAGCCTGAGATTGTACAGGTATCTGAGCCTGAGATTGTACAGGTATCTCAGCCTGAGATTCTACAGGTATCTGAGGCTGAGATTGTACAGGTATCTGAGTCTGAGATTGTACAGGTATCTCAGCCTGAGATTGTACAGGTATCTCAGCCTGAGATTGTACAGGTATCTCAGCCTGAGATTGTACAGGTATCTGAGCCTGAGATTGTACAGGTATCTGAGCCTGAGATTGTACAGGTATCTCAGCCTGAGATTGTACAGGTATCTGAGCCTGAGATTGTACAGGTATCTCAGCCTGAGATTGTACAGGTATCTGAGCCTGAGATTGTACAGGTATGTCAGCCTGAGCTTGTACAGGTATCTCAGCCTGAGATTGTACAGGTATCTCAGCCTGAGATTGTACAGGTATCTGAGCCTGAGATTGTACAGGTATCTGAGCCTGAGATTGTACAGGTATCTGAGCCTGAGATTGCACAAGTATCTGAGCCTGAGATTGCACAGGTATCTGAGCCTGAGATTGTACAGGTATCTGAGCCTGAGATTGTACAGGTATCTCAGCTTGAGATTGTACAGGTATCTGAGCCTAAGATTGTACAGGTATCTCAGCCTGAGATTGTACAGGTATCTCAGCCTGAGATTGTACAGGTATCTGAGCCTGAGATTGTACAGGTATCTGAGCCTGAGATTGTACAGGTATCTCAGTCTGAGATTGTACAGGAACCTGAGCCTGAGATTGTACAGGTATCTCAGCCTGAGATTGTACAGGTATCTCAGTCTGAGATTGTACAGGTATCTGAGCCTGAGATTGTACAGGTATCTCAGCCTGAGCTTCTACAGGTATCTCAGCCTGAGATTGTACAGGTACCTCAGCCTGAGATTGTACAGGTGTCTCAGCCTGAGATTTTACAGGTATCGGAGCCTGAGATTGTACAGGTATCTCAGTCTGAGATTCTACAGGTATCTGAGCCTGAGATTGTACAGGTATCTGAGCCTGAGGTTGTACAGGTATCTGAGCCTGAGGTTGTACAGGTATCTGAGCCTGAGGTTGTACAGGTATCTGAGCCTGAGATTGTACAGGTATCTCAGCCTGAGATTGTACAGGTATCTGAGCCTGAGATTGTACAGGTATCTGAGCCCGAGATTGTACAGGTATCTGAGCCTGAGATTGTACAGGTATCTGAGTCTGAGATTGTACAGGTATCTGAGCCTGAGATTGTACAGGTATCTGAGCCTGAGATTGTACAGGTATCTGAGCCTGAGATTGTACAGGTATCTCAGCCTGAGATTGTACAGGTATCTGAGCCTGAGATTGTACAGGTATCTGAGCCTGAGATTGTACAGGTATCTGAGCCTGAGATTGTACAGGTATCTGAGCCTGAGATTGTACAGGTATCTCAGCCTGAGATTGTACAGGTATCGGAGCCTGAGATTGTAGAGGTATCTGAGCCTGAGATTGTACAGGTATCTCAGCCTGAGATTGTACAGGTATCTGAGCCTGAGATTGTTCAGGTATCTGAGCCTGAGATTGTACAGGTATCTCAGCCTGAGATTGTACAGGTATCTGAGCCTGAGATTGTACAGGTATCTGAGCCTGAGATTGTACAGGTATCTGAGCCTGAGATTGTACAGGTATCTGAGCCTGAGATTGTACAGGTATCTGAGCCTGAGATTGTACAGGTATCTCAGCCTGAGATTGTACAGGTATCTCAGCCTGAGATTGTACAGGTATCTCAGCCTGAGATTGTACAGGTATCTCAGCCTGAGATTGTACAGGTACCTGAGCCTGAGATTGTACAGGTACCTGAGCCTGAGATTGTACAGGTATCTGAGCCTGAGATTGTACAGGTACCTGAGCCTGAGATTGTACAGGTATCTGAGCCTGAGATTGTACAGGTATCTGAGCCTGAGATTGTACAGGTATCTGAGCCTGAGATTGTACAGGTATCTGAGCCTGAGATTGTACAGGTATCTGAGCCTGAGATTGTACAGGTATCTCAGCCTGAGATTGTACAGGTATCTCAGCCTGAGATTGTACAGGTATCTCAGCCTGAGATTGTACAGGTATCTCAGCCTGAGATTGTACAGGTATCTCAGCCTGAGATTGTACAGGTATCTCAGCCTGAGATTGTACAGGTATCTCAGCCTGAGATTGTACAGGTATCTCAGCCTGAGATTGTACAGGTATCTCAGCCTGAGATTGTACAGGTATCTCAGCCTGAGATTGTACAGGTATCTCAGCCTGAAATTGTACAGGTATCTCAGCCTGAAATTGTACAGGTATCGGAGCCTGAGATTGTACAGGTATCTGCGCCTGAGATTGTACAGGTATCTCAGCCTGAGATTGTTCAGGTATCTCAGTCTGAGATTGTACAGGTATCTCAGCCTGAGATTGTACAGGTATCTCAGCCTGAGATTGTACAGGTATCTCAGCCTGAGATTGTACAGGTATCTGAGCCTGAGATTGTACAGGTATCTGAGCCTGAGATTGTACAGGTATCTCAGCCTGAGATTGTACAGGTATCTCAGCCTGAGATTGTACAGGTATCTGAGCCTGAGATTGTACCGGTATCTGAGGCTGAGATTGTACAGGTATCTCAGTCTGAGATTGTACAGGTATCTGAGTCTGAGATTGTACAGGTACCTGAGATTGTACAGGTATCTGAGCCTGAGATTGTACAGGTATCTGAGCCTGAGATTGTACAGGTATCTCAGCCTGAGATTGTACAGGAACCTGAGCCTGAGATTGTACAGGTATCTGAGTCTGAGATTGTACAGGTACCTGAGCCTGAGATTGTACAGGTATCTGAGCCTGAGATTGTACAGGTATCTGAGCCTGAGATTGTACAGGTATCTGAGCCTGAGATTGTACAGTTATCTGAGCCTGAGATTGTACAGGTATCTGAGCCTGAGATTGTACAGGTATCTGAGCCTGAGATTGTACAGGTATCTCAGCTTGAGATTGTACAGGTATCTCAGCTTGAGATTGTACAGGTATCTCAGCCTGAGATTGTACAGGTATCTCAGCCTGAGATTGTACAGGTATCTCAGCCTGAGATTGTACAGGTATCTCAGCCTGAGGTTGTACAGGTATCTGAGCCTGAGATTGTACAGGTATCTGAGCCTGAGGTTGTACAGGTATCTGAGCCTGAGATTGTACAGGTATCTGAGTCTGAGATTGTACAGGTATCGGAGCCTGAGATTGTACAGGTATCGGAGCCTGAGATTGTACAGGTATCTCAGCCTGAGATTGTACAGGTATCTCAGCCTGAGATTGTACAGGTATCTGAGCCTGTCAGTATCAGAGTGTAAGTCTGTACTAAGGTGAATGGGATGAAGGTCCTGTCTTCCGGTCGGCTCTTCCACATGAGATGAGCTTGGGGCAGGTTCACTCCAGTTCTTATGGTTGTTGGTCCGCAGTTCGGAACTGCCCATAATTCAGCACTAAGCTGGAAATTTTACTCAGAAATGGCTCTAAGGATGGAGCATGTGGGATGAGCCATTTTACTGGGATAGCAATTCAGGAACATTACTCTTGATCTAAATCTAGGGTTTGATGGGACGATGTAGATGGAGCTGTACTCTGTATCTAATTGTGCTGTACCTGCCTTGGGAGTGTCTGATGGGACAGTGTAGAGGGAGCTTTACTCTATCTAACCCGTGCTGTACCTGCCCTGGGAGTGTTTGATGGGACAATGTAGAGGGAGCTTTACTCTGTATCTAACCCGTGTTGTACCTGCCCTGGGAGTGTTTGCTGGGGCAGTATAGAGGGAGCTGTACTCTGTATCTAACCCGTGCTGTACCTGCCCTGGGAGTGCTTGATGGGACAGTGTACAGGGAGCTTTACTCTGTATCTAACCCGTGCGGTACCAGCCCTGGGAGTGTTTGATGCAAGTGCTGTTTGCCCGAAGTTCAGGAGATGTTCCATTCCCCAGCTCCAACATCTTGACACAAAAATCAGTCCCCTCCAGCAGGAACAGAAAGAATGCTGCCTAAAAAATGTTAAGCACTCTTCGAGTCTCTCACTAGGAGTAAAGTAGCACACAACAGATTCGAGAGGCCACACTGTCAGAGCTGAGGTCATGGCTGCAAATCTATTAGAATGTTTTGTACACTGTCACATCAAACACTCAGCACGGGTTAGATACAGAGTAAAGCTCCCTCTACACTGTCCCCATCAAACACTCCCAGGGCAAGTACAGCACGGGTTAGATACAGAGTAAAGCTCCCTCTACACTGTCCCATCAAACACCCCCAGGGCAGGTACAGCACGGGTTAGATACAGAGTAAAGCTCCCTCTACACTGTCCCATCAAACACTCCCAGGGCAGGTACAGCACGTGTTAGATACAGAGTAAAGCTCCCTCTACACTGTCCCATCAAACACTCCCAGGGCAGGTACAGCACGTGTTAGATACAGAGTAAAGCTCCCTCTACACTGTCCCATCAAACACTCCCAGGGCAGGTACATTAAGAAGTGTTAGCGATATCCCGCTCATTGATAAAGAGCGAAGGGGTTTGATATTGAGAGCTGCAGCACGTCCTGCTCTGTTACTCCCTTCGCCCCCGCCCCTCGCCCCGATCACACTCTGCCTGGGCTCCTACACCGAGTTCTGCTTGTTGACGAGGAGCTGGGCCTGAGGTTAGATCTGACGTCGTGGGTGTTGCGGGTGATCTGGCCAACATCAAAGAAAGTAAAAACTTAAGAACATAAAGAACAGGAGGAGGCCATTCAGCCCCTCGAGCCTGTTCCGCCATTCAATGAGATCGTGGCTGTTCTGTATCTTAACTCCATCCACCCGCCCTGGCTCCATATCCTGTTCTACCCTAGTCTAACAAAAATGTATTGATCTCATGTAAAATTATTAATTGAGCCCCAGCATCTACTGCTTCTTGTGGGCGAGAGTTCCACACTTCTACCACCCTTTGCTTGAAGAAATGTTTCCTAATTTCTCTCCTGAATGACCTGGCTCTGATTTTAAGGTTTGTCCCCCTTGTCCTCGACTCCCCGACCAGCAGAAAACGTTTCTCTCTATCTACCCAATCAATTCCTTTCAAAATACTAAAACCCTCAATCATGTCACCCCTTAACCTTCGATATTCCTGGGAATACAAGCCTAGTTTATGTAGTCTCTCCTCATAATCATTCCATTAGCTTTTTTGATTATTTTTTGTTCCTGACAACTACATTTCAGTGATCTGTGTACATGGACCCCTCAATCTCTTTGGACCGCCACCGTTCCCAGCCTTTCACCATTTAACTTGCATTTCTATAGCATCTTTCACGACCTCAGGACGTCCCATAGCGCTTTACAGCCAATGAAGTACTTTTTGAAGTGTAGTCACTTTTGTAATGTAGGAATTTTGTAATTGAACGCCGTAATTGTGACCATCTTCAAGAAAGGTGACAAGTCCGATTGCGGTAATTACAGAGGAGTTTCCCTGCTGTCTGCCACAGGGAAAGTCATTGCAAGAATCCTCCTCAATCGCCTTCTCCCAGTGGCCGAAGAGCTCCTCCCAGCGTCGCAATGCAGATTCCGCCCACTAAGGGGCACAATGGACATGATCTTCACCGCACGTCAATTACAAGAGAAATGCAGGGAACAGCACCAACCGCTGTACATGGCCTTCTTTGATCTCACAAAGGCCTTCGACACTGTCAACCGTGAGGGATTATGGAGTGTCCTCCTCAAATTCGGCTGCCCTCAAAAGTTTGTCACCATCCCCTGCCTGCTTCACGACGACATGCAAGCCGTGATCCTGACCAACGGTTCCACCACAGACCCAATTCACGTATGAACCAGGGTCAAACAAGGCTGTGTCATCGCACCAACACTCTTCTCGATCTTCCTTGCTGCAATGCTCCATCTCACCCTCAGTAAGCTCCCCACTGGAGTGGAGCTAATTTACAGAACAAACGGGAAACTGTTCAACCTTTGTCGCCTCCAGTCCAGATCCAAGGTCGTCCCATCCTGTCGTCGAATTACAGTATGCAGACGATGCTTGCGTCTGCGCTCACTCGGAGGTCGAACTCCAAACCATCGTCAACACCTTCACCGAAGCGTATGAGAGCATGGGCCTTACACTAAACATCCATAAGACAAAGGTCCTCAACCAACCTGCCCCCGCCACACAGTGCTGCCCCCTGATTATCAAAATCCACGACAAGGCCTTGGACAACGTGGACCACTTTCCATACCTCGGGAGCCTACTGTCAACAAGGGCAGACGTCGACGACGAAGTCTAACAGCGCCTTCAGTGTGCCAGCGCAGCCTTCGGTCGCCTGAGGAAGAGAGTGTTTGAAGACCAGGACCTCAAACCCGGCACTAAGCTCATGGTCTACAGAGCAGCAGTGATACCCGCCCTGCTGTATGCCTCAGAGTCGTAGACCATGTACAGCAGGCACCTCAAAGCACTGGAGAGGTATCACCAACGCTGCCTCCGCAAGATCCTGCAAATCCATTGGCAGGATAGGCGCACCAACGTCAATGTTCTCGCTCAGGCCAACATCCCCAGCATCGAAGCTTTGACCACGCTCAATCAGCTCCAATGGACGGGTCACATTGTCCGCATGCCCGATACGAGACTCCCAAAACAAGCGCTCTACTCGGAGCTCCGACATGGCAAGAGAGCCCCAGGTGGGCAGAGGAAATGCTTCAAGGACACCCTGAAAGCCTCCTTGAAAAAGTGTAACATCCCCACCGACACCTGGGAATCCCTGGCCCAAGACTGCACAAAGTGGAGGAGAAGCATCCGGGAAGGTGCCGAACACCTCGAGTCTCTTCGTCGGGAGCAAGCGGAAGCCAAGCGCAGGCAGCGCAAGGAGCGCGCGTCAACCCAAGCACCCCACCCACCCACCCCTTCAACCACCGTCTGCCCCACCTGTGACAGAGACTGTAGGTCCCGCATTGGACTCATCAGTCACCTGAGAACTCATTTTTAATGTGGAAGCAAGTCATCCTCGGTTCCGAGGGACTGCCTAAGAAGAAAAAGAAGTAGGAAACGCGGCAGCCAATTTGCGCACAGCAAGGTCCCACAAACAGCAATGTGATAATGACCAGATAATCTGTTTTTTAGTGATGTTGGTTGAAGGATAAATATTGTCCAGGACACCGGGGATAACTCCCCTACTCTTCTTCGAAATAGTGCCCTGGGATCTTTTATGTCCACCTGAGAGGGCAGATGGGGCCTCGGCTTAACGTCTTATCGAAACACGGCACCTCCGTCAGTGCGGCGCTGCCTCAGCACTGCACTGGGAGTGACGGCCTGGATTATGGGCTCATTATCTCTGGAGCGGGACTTGTACCCACAACCTTCTGACGCAGAGGCGAGAGCGTGCTGCCCACTGAGCCTCGGCTGACACCAATCTTTCATTTGAAAATCTAGCAAGAAATCCAGAGGAACAGGGAGACGTGTGAAGGGGAGATAGTGGGAGGGAGCAGGGGAGAGAAGCTGGGCAGAATAAGGAATGGATTGTGGGACAGGAGATGGTTTGTGCAGCCAAGATTCTATCTTCTCCCTTTCTCTCATGCTGGGGCACAGGTTCCACTGGCATCACCCATTGGTCGCTCTCCAAAACCTCACCCAAGTGGGTGATCTTCATTTGTGAGCCCAGGATCAGGAAACCTGGCTTATTTCCCCCCCCCTCCCTGATGTTCCCCTCCCTGGCCCCCACACACTGAGGGAAATTTCCTTGCATAGATCCCCAAGTTCTTGATTCAAAGTTTTTGTAAATCTTTCCTTTGCCATCTTTCCGCAGGTGCTGGCAAGTTTACGGACCGTGAGGAATAACTTTGCCACGTTGACAAATCAACCGGAACAAACGAAGTGCAAGTAAGGGGTTCCATAGTCGGGGAGAGCGCGCGTGTGGGGGTTCGGCTGCCTCCTTAACAAAGCGCATAGCGCAGCGTCCCGTGCACTCCCCGCGTCCTCCATGTTACTGGCGCAACTGCGCGGTTGGGGCCCCGGATCTTCCTAGATCTGCAAGGAGCAGCCATGAGCCAATGAGTGCCTTGTGAGCGGCACGTGGCAACAGTCACCCGTGACTCACCGAGGGGCGTGCAGCGCCCACAAAAGGAGTTACAGCTCAATCCATGACTGCCCCCCCCCCCCCCACCCACCACCACCCCCGTTGACTGGCGTTGGAGTGACGCAGCCAGCAGAGATGGCAAGTGGACTACCAGGAGCTGGGAGGTTCCAGATTGGTTTACTGACCAACGTTGAGTTGGCCTGTCCTCGGCCAAGCATGGTAGTTGGGCGGTCTGCAATAGCCCCCCAGCACCCTTGGGTTAGGCAGGGGGCAAATCAGCCAGAGTTCCTGCTCTTGGATCGCTAGGCAGTGGCTGGAATGTGTGCACATGTGTGAACGTGGACATCAGGTGAGGGCAGGGTGAGGCTAAGTCCTGATGCCCTGCACAGTCGGCTAGCACCGGACACTCGCTGTCAGCTGATGTGAAGAATGGCCACTACAGCGATAGGGGAGGAAAATAGATCTCAATAAGTCCATGAAACCTTTCCCTTATTTTGGAAGGAGGGAGGAATGTTACTCCTGTAGGACAATAAGTTTTGATTAGCCCAGGAATTATTTGTATTTTTTTCATTCATGGGATGTGGGCATTGCTGGCAATACCAGCATTTATTGCCCATCCATAATTGACCATGAAAAGGTGGTGGTGAGCTGCCTTCTTGAACCGCTGCAGTCCGTGTGGTGAAGGTGATCCCACAGTGCTGTTCAGGAGGGAGTTCCAGGATTTTGACATATTTCCTTCAAAGGTACCAGTTTGTAAATCATTGAGTACAGAAGATTTATTGCTGTCTGAAAAGCCCCCGAGTTGCCCCCATTAGTGAGTAGAAATACCTCACACCTGCCCCTCAAAGGTGAGTCATGGGCTGTACCTGTTTGGGAGTGTTTGATGGGGACAGTGTAGAAGGAGCTTTACTCTGTATCTAACCCGTGCTGTACCTGCCCTGGGAGTGTTTGATGGGACAGTATAGAGGGAGCTTTACTCTGTATCTAACCCGTGCTGTACCTGCCCTGGGAGTGTTTGATGGGACAGTGTAGAGGGAGCTTTACTCTGTATCTAACCCGTGCTGTACCTGCCCTGGGAGTGTTTGATGGGACAGTGCAGAGGGAGCTTTACTCTGTATCTAACCCGTGCTGTACCTGCCCTGGGAGTGTTTGATGGGACAGTGTAGAGGGAGCTTTATTCTGTATCTAACCCGTGCTGTACCTGCCCTGGGAGTGTTTGATGGGACAGTGTAGAGGGAGCTTTACTCTGTATCTAACCCGTGCTGTACCTGCCCTGGGAGTGTTTGATGGGACAGTATAGAGGGGGCTTTACTCTGTATCTAACCCGTGCTGTACCTGCCCTGGGAGTGTTTGATGGGACAGTATAGAGGGGGCTTTACTCTGTATCTAACCCGTGCTGTACCTGCCCTGGGAGTGTTTGATGGGACAGTGTAGAGGGAGCTTTACTCTGTATCTAACCCGTGCTGTACCTGCCCTGGGAGTGTTTGATGGGACAGTGTAGAGGGAGCTTTACTCTGTATCTAACCCGTGCTGTACCTGCCCTGGGAGTGTTTGATGGGACAGTGTAGAGGGAGCTTTACTCTGTATCTAACCCGTGCTGTACCTGCCCTGGGAGTGTTTGATGGGACAGTGTCCCGGGTGTGTTTGTTGGGACAGGTGGAAACCTGCTGGAGCGAGAGGCTGAATTGACCATTTCTTTGTACTGTTGACCTGGGCTCACGCACGAGTTTGACCTGAGACCACCGTCATGGGCCGTGGTCATGGGCTGGTTTCTGACCCTGTCTTTGTGTTTCTCCTGTTAACAGACGATCGGCAGGATGCAGCTCAGGGACCTCTCGGTCGACCCTGTCAGGTGAGTGAAGGGGCTGGAGTGGGTCAACCTCAGCCAGAGCTTTCCTCTCCCCATCTCGGACCCGTGACGCCCGCTGGGAAGGGAAAGTGCGCGGATTGGGTGTGAGGCAGGACCAAGCTTGGGTGTGATGCCCCCCCATAGTGAATAGTCTGTGACACTTGCTTGTCTTGGTTCACACATGAAGAACGGTCGCATGGTCGAAGGGACAGGGGGCGGTGGGGGTGATGCCTAGCATCGTTGGAATCCCAAACTCCAGAGAGTCAGCGCTTCAGGACAGGAGGGGAGAGAATTGGTGTTAATTGGAGGGGAGGTGGAAGTGATTGATTTGAGAATTAAAGCTGCAAATTTCCTCAGAAATCCAGGACTACAGTAGGCCTTGTCATTGCGAGGCGGGAGTGGCAGTGAGTCCCATTTACACCGAATCTCTTAGAATCATACAGCACAGGAGGCCATTCGGCCCATCGTGCCTGTGCCGGCTCTTTGAACGAGCTCTCCAATTAGTCCCGCTCCCCCGCTCTTTCCCCATAGACCTGCAAATTTTTCCCCTCAAGTATTTCTCCAATTCCCTTTTGAAAGTTACTATTGAATCTGCTTCCACCGCCCTTTCAGGCAGCGCATTCCAGATCACAACAACTCGCTGCGTAAAAACATTCTCCTCATCTCCCCTCTGCTTTTTTCCCCCAATTATCTTCAATCTGTGTCCTCTGGTTACCGACCCTCCTGCCACTGGAAACAGTTCCTTATTTACTCGATCAAAACCCTTCATGATTTTGAACACCTCGATTAAATCTCTCCTGAATCTTCTCTGCTCTAAGGAGAACAATCCCAGCTTCTCCAGTCTCTCCACATCACTGAAGTCCCTCATCCCTGGGGCCATTCTAGTAAATCTCCTCCGCACCCTCTCCAAGGCCTCGACATCCTTCCTAAAGTGCGGTGCCCAGAATTGGACACAATACTCCAGCTGAGGCCTAACCAGTGTTTTATAAAGAATCTCCACCCTGTTTGTCCCGGCTTTCCAGATCACATCATAGAATTACATCGGATATACAGCACAGAAACAGGCCATTCGGCCCAACCAGTCCATGCCGGTGTTTATGCTCCACTCGAGCCTCCTCCCGTCTTTCCTCATCTAAATCTATCAGCGTAACCCTCGATTCCCTTCTCCCTCAGATGCTTGTCTAGCCTCCCCTTAAATACATCTGTGCTATTCGCCTCGACCACGCCCTGTGGCAGCGAGTTCCACATTCTCACCACTCTCTGGGTAAAGAAGTTTCTCCTGAATTCCCGATTGGATTTCTTGGTGACGATCTTATATTGATGACCCCTAGTTATGCTCTTCCCCACAAGTTGAAACATTCTCTCTGTATCCACTCTATCAATATCTTCCATAATTTTAAAGACCTCTATTAGGTCACCCCTCGGCCTTCACTTTTCAAGGGAAAAGAGACCCAGCCTGTTCATCCTTCCCTGATGGACATAACCTCTCATTTCTGGTAAGACTCACTGCACGGCGGCACGAAGCGAGCGTTAAAAGTGCTTTAAAGTGGCCACCAAAGTGGGAAAGGCCGCTCTCCTCACAGTAACCAGTGGTATAGCCTTGTCGCAGTGGTGGTACAGTTCCACTATTTCCACCCTCTCCGCCCACACACACACCTACCAGGCACCGCCCCCCTCCCCCCCCACTTTATTTTTAATTCGCCTGATCCCGAGAATTCCGACATTTAGCAGAGCTATGCCGCTCCACTGTTGTTACGACGACGGAACGGGATGGCGTGTTTAAAGGCAACTTCTACTTAACTTAGTGACAGGATGAAAGAAAGAAAGAAAGACTTGCATTTCTATAGCGCCTTTCACGGCCTCAGGACGTCCCAAAGGGCTTTACAGCCAATTAAATATTTTTGAAGTGTAGTCGCTGTTGTAATGTAGGAAACGCAGCAGCCAATTTGCGCACAGCAAGCTCCCACAAACAGCAATGTGATAATGACCAGATCATCTGTTTTAGTGATGTTGATTGAGGGATAAATATTGGCCCCAGGACACCGGGGAGAACTCCCCTGCTCTTCTTCGAAATGGTGGCCATGGGATCTTTTACGTCTACCTGAGAGAGCAGACGGGGCCTCGGTTTAACGTCTCATCTGAAAGACAGCACCTCCGACAGTGCAACGCTCCCTCAGCACTGCGCCGGGGAGTGTCGGTCTGGATTACGGGCTCAAGTCTCTGAAGTGAGACTTGAACCCATGACCTTCTGACTCAGAAGCTCGAGTGCTACCTGCTGAGCCACAGGCGGCACGTTAGGCATGTGCGCTTCCGGGCTCCGAAATCACATCGGCGCGCCCCCGCAGATTCGTGAAACCCTGCGAATCGGCCTGTGCGTCATTCCGTGGCCCCAGGACTGCACTCCGGGCCCTGAGCAGCAGGACTCCAGGCCGGGTTTTGCCTTGCGCCGTCTGGCAACGTACCTGGGGAGCCCACACAGGGCTGCCTCTCATGCCGCAGTGAGTATGCTAACCATCCCATTGACGTCAGCGGAGGACCATTAATAAGAATACCAGGCGGGCTGCTCACTGCCCGGCTGTTTGCTTGCGATGCCAGCTCTCTTTCCCCCCCCCCCCCCCCGCCAACCCCGTGATCCAACAGGCCGTCGTCACCTTTCACTGACCTTCGAGTCCGCTTAACCCTTTCCCGTAACCGAGCTCTGCGCTGCCACTTTAATCCCTGCGCCCGCACCACGTGTAAAAAGAGGCACCCTTCAGGAGAACTCCGGGTCTGAGAGCGCGCAGATCCGCACAGAATCACTGAACAATCCCCCCCCCTCGTTTGTATATTTAAAGGGACATCGCTGCCCTCCACACTCTGGCTTCCAGCTGTATCCTGCCTGTTTTTTTGCTGTCTCGAGCCATCGCTGGATTACTTGCGTGCGATTGCCACGTGTCTCCTCCAGGCTCTTTGCCCACCAGAAGAGTCAATGCAAACTGGCCCACTCCATTATTTAAAGGGAATGGGGGGGTGGAGGGCAGAGGTGGGGTGGGCAGGAATTACCTCGCCTCCAGCTCAGTCCCTGGGACGCCTGCTCTGAAAATTGCAGGGCACTTCCGCCTCACAATCCCTCCCTGCGATAATTTTAAATATTTTTTTAAAAGAAAATTTTAAATGGGCCGAGCGTGTAACCACGAGAGGGACACTGACGGGTCACTGTAACCCTGGCAACAGCAGCGCTAAACGTTTCTGGAGTTTGGCATGTGGCCCAGTGGGTGGATTCGCTGCCTGGCGTGGGGACTGAGCCACATGGACCAGGAGGCTAACTGGTTCCAATCTGGCTGTGTGCTGGTTTAGCGGATCTCTGCCAAAGCAGCGTGAGTGGGGCAACAACTAGCCTCGGCACTCCTGGTTTAGGGAATGGAAAATTAATCCAGAGTTCCCGCCCCTGATCTTTGCCCAGTGGCCCTTTCTGGAAAGTGAGTGAGTGTGTGTGTGTGTGTGTGCGTGCATGCGTGTGTGTGTGTGTGTGCGTGCATGCGTGTGTGTGTGCGTGTGCGCGTGTGTGCGCGCGCTTGTGTGCGTGCGCGGCGCGTGTGTGTGTGCGCGTGTGTGTGCGTGCGCGTGTGTGCGTGCGCGTGTGTGTGTGCATGCGTGTGTGTGTGCGTGCGCGGCGCGCGTGCGTGTGTGTGTGTGTGTGCGTGCGTGTGTGTGTGTGCGTGTGTGCGTGTGTGTGTGTGTGTATCAAGTGAGGATGGGATCGGAATCTGCTGTAATGCTCTCCAATGTCGAATATCCTGTATCTCACAGTCGCGCCTGATCCTGACCTCCTCTGATGTCGAAAAGCATGCGGCAGGATACCGATCCAAAGCAGGAATCCTAGCCCATTGCTTCCCTTTCTCTCACCCCCAAAGAAGCCAACTGCAGTCCCCCCTGCCCAGCACCCACCCCACAGCTGTCCTGGTGAGGTCACTTAACACGGCACAGACCGGAGATCAAAGCTGGACATTTCCCCGGCTGCACGGGCTGATATCCCTTGGGAAAATCCCTAATCTGTCCGATTTCCTCGCACGCAGCCCAACGTAAAGTCCAGGTGAAGCGCACAGCTCCCCAGGCTTGGCCTCCGACAAGCCAGAAAAACCTTCCCGACTCTCTGAAAGATCCTCAGATTATTCTTGATTTGCTCTCCCGGGAAAAGTGGCAAGAGCTGGGCTCTTAATCTCAGTGTAGTGAATGACTCTAACCCAGGGCTGGATCTGTGCTCCTCACTCTACAGTTGCCCATCAGCAACAACACAGCCAATGGCTCCGAGGGGAACCATTAGAGGGTCAGACAAGTTACTAAATATACACACGGACCCAGCACTCCTGTCCGATCAATCAAGCCGCAACGTTAATTGAGCACAGCAGCAATCTGCTCGAGTGTTTGAAATAAATTCACAGAGCTTCGAGCGATGCTCAGCATCACCGACTCCCTCCCAGCAGTGTCAGCTGTGGCTCAGTGGGTCACTCTCTCACCCTGAGGTGAGTTCAAGCCCCACTCCAGAGATTTAAACACATAACCCAGGCCCAACACTCCTCCAACGCCAGTATTGAGGGAGTGCTGCACTGTTGGAGGTGCCGTCTTTTGGATGAGACATTGAACCGAAGCCCCGACTGCCCTCTCGGGTGGATGTAAAAGATCCCATGGCGACTATTTTGAAGAAGAGCAGGGGAGTTCTCCCCGGTGTCCTGGGGCCAATATTTATCCTTCAACCAAATCACTAAAAACAGATTATCTGGTCATTATCACATGCTGTTTGTGGGATCTTGCTGTGTGGACTCCTGTTGAATCTACACCGTACGCTCTCTGGGTGCGAAATTCCACACAGTGGAAGGTCAGTGGAAGGTCAGTGGAAGGCTATCCGGCCTTGTGAGGCAGCGGCCCGTGGTGGATCTGCTTGAGGGTCTCCCGGACCCTCTGGGTCTTTGTCTCCAGGCAGAAGGCAACCGATCCCCTCCGGATAAGGTTTGGGATTCTTAAGGGGGCTCCCGCTGGCTCGCCTCACTGTTTTTCAAGCTTGCTGCTTGCCATCAGAAAACTTTCGAGATTGTGTTGAGAGAGAGACAGAGAAAGTGAGGGAGTGTCCGGGGGTGGGGGGGAGAGAGAGAGAGAGAGAGAGAGTGGGAGGGAAGGACTAGAGAGAGTGAGCAGGAGGGAGGGAAGGACCAGAGAGAGTGAGGGAAGGAGAGAGGGGCTGGAGAGGGATGAAGGGAGGGACCAGAGAAAGAGGGTGCGAGAGAGAGATGGACCAGAGGGAGGGAGCAGAGAGAGAGGGAAGGAGGAGGGACAGAGCGAGGGAGGGGGAACAGAAGCAGACTCAGCGCTGACTCCTGGAGGACACCACTTCCAACCCTTCTCCAATCCGGACAACACTCCTCTACCCAAACTCTTTGTTTCTTGTCCATCATCCAGCGCTCTGTCCGTTCCACCACATTTCCCCTGTACCGTGTGCCTGACTGTTTCTAACAAGGCTTTAGTGAGACATTTTACGAAGCACCTTCTGGCCACCCATGCACACTGCATCTGCTGTGTCCCCTTTATCCATCCAACCAACTACAACAGCTTGCCTTTATAAATTCCTGTAATGCAGAAAAATATCCCAAGGTGCTTCACAGACACATGATCAGACCAAAATAGACGGCAAGCCAAAGGAGGAGATATTAGGAGGGTTTGGTCAGAGGTAGGTTTTAAGGAGGTTCCAGAGCTTGGGGCCTCGGCAGCTGAAGGCACGGCCGCCAATGGTGGAGCGATTAAAATCGGGGGTGAACAAGAGGCCAGAATTAGAGGACCAGAGAGTTCAGTGGGGGTGGTTGGGGCGGGGTGGGGGGGCAGTGAGGTGTTGTAGAGCTGGAGGAGGTTACAGAGATAGGGAGGAGGGCGAGACCATGTAGGTATTTGATAACAATGATGTGAAATTTAAATTTCAGGCAGGGGTGAGGAGTGAATGCGATTTTTGTGCTGGGTAAGATATGGGCAGCAGAGTTTTGCCCGAGTTTTAAGTTTACAGTGGCTTTAAAATGGGAGGCCAGCAGGATAAATTGGGAATAGTCGAGTCTGGAGGTAACAAAGGCATGGATGAGGGTTTCAGCAGCAGATGAGCTGGGACGGGGCTGGAGTCAGGTGATGTTACAGAGCTGGAAGCAGGCGGTCTTAGTGATAGAGGGGAAATGAGGTCGGAAGCTCAGCTTGTGGTTGAGTAGGATGTCATTCACTTCTTTTAATAGCACTGTATCTAACCCGTGCTGTACCTGCCCTGGGAGTGCTTGATGGGGACAGTGTAGAGGGAGCTTTACTCTGTATCTAACCCGTGCTGTACCTGCCCTGGGAGTGCTTGATGGGGACAGTGTAGAGGGAGCTTTACTCTGTATCTAACCCGTGCTGTACCTGCCCTGGGAGTGCTTGATGGGGACAGTGTAGAGGGAGCTTTACTCTGTATCTAACCCGTGCTGTACCTGCCCTGGGAGTGTTTGATGGGACAGTGTAGAGGGAGCTTTACTCTGTATCTAACCCGTGCTGTACCTGCCCTGGGAGTGTTTGATGGGACAGTGTAGAGGGAGCTTTACTCTGTATCTAACCCGTGCTGTACCTGCCCTGGGAGTGTTTGATGGAACAGTGTAGAGGGAGCTTTACTCTGTACCTAACCCCATGTTGTACCTGCCCTGGGAGTGTTTGATGGGGATAGTGTAGAGGGAGCTTTACTCTGTATCTAACCCGTGCTGCACCTGCCCTGGGAGTGTTTGATGGGACAGTGTAGAGGGAGCTTTACTCTGTATTTAACCCCGTGTGTACCTGCCCTGGGAGTGTTTGATGGGACAGTGTAGAGGGAGCTTTACTCTGTATCTAACCCGTGCTGTACCTGCCCTGGGAGTGTTTGATGGGACAGTGTAGAGGGAGCTTTACTCTGTATCTAACCCGTGCTGTACCTGCCCTGGGAGTGTTTGATGGGACAGTGTAGAGGGAGCTTTACTCTGTATCTAACCTGTGCTGTACCTGCCCTAGGAGTGTTTGATGGGGACAGTGTAGAGGGAGCTTTACTCTGTATCTAACCCGTGCTGTACCTGCCCTGGGAGTGTTTGATGGGACAGTGTAGAGGGAGCTTTACTCTGTATCTAACCCGTGCTGTACCTGCCCTGGGAGTGTTTCATGGGACAGTGTAGAGGGAGCTTTATTCTGTATCTAACCCGTGCTGTACCTGCCCTGGGAGTGTTTGATGGGGACAGTGTAGAGGGAGCTTTACTCTGTATCTAACCCGTGCTGTGCCTGCCCTGGGAGTGTTTGATGGGACAGTGTAGAGGGAGCTTTACTCTGTATCTAACCCGTGCTGTACCTGCCCTGGGAGTGTTTGATGGGACAGTGTAGCGGGAGCTTTACTCTGTATCTAACCCGTGCTGTACCTGCCCTGGGAGTGTTTGATGGGATAGTGTAGAGGGAGCTTTACTCTGTATCTAACCCGTGCTGTACCTGCCCTGGGAGTGTTTGATGGGACAGTGTAGAGGGAGCTTTACTCTGTATCTAACCCGTGCTGTACCTGCCCTGGGAGTGTTTGATGGGACAGTGTAGAGGGAGCTTTACTCTGTATCTAACCCGTGCTGTACCTGCCCTGGGAGTGTTTGACGGGACAGTGTAGAGGGAGCTTTACTCTGTATCTAACCCGTGCTGTACCTGCCCTGGGAGTGTTTGATGGGACAGTGTAGAGGGAGCTTTACTCTGTATCTAACCCGTGCTGTACCTGCCCTGGGAGTGTTTGATGGGACAGTGTAGAGGGAGCTTTACTCTGTATGTAACCCGTGCTGCACATGCCCTGGGAGTGTTTGATGGGGCAGTGTAGAGGGAGATTTACAAGGAATGATAGACTGCCATAGATTCATAATGATGGATTATGTCAGTGGTAAAATAATGGGAGAATTGTCCTTTATTTGCAGTGGGCTTGGCGGAGAGAGATATTCCTGCATTTTAATCGGGAGGTGGTGGGTTCTCTTGTATTTGACGCTGAGGAACGTTTCTCATGTGTTTGCAAACATTGTAAACAATGGAAATCACGGCAGATTCCATCACAGAGTGACCTGCGGGTGACACTGTCAGAGCAGAACTCATGAATGTTTTTCACTTAACTTCTCCCCAGCGTCAACCTTAAAGGGGGGAAAATTCGTCCCCTTAGCACCTCCCGTTGGTGCCAGTAGATGGCACTAATGGGGCGCTAGGCCAGTATTGCCGGGGCGAGGCGAATCCAGCGCTGCATGCCAAATCCGCCCCCCCCACCGTAGTGCCGCCGGTAAGAGGTATCGCCAGGTAGATCATAACGTCAGTGAGTGTGCAATGCTCACTGACCACCTGATTTGCAAAATTGATTCCTACCACTTACCTCACTGCCTGGAGTAAGCACCGACAGGGAGAGCTGGCGTGCAGCACCAGGAAGCTGGCTCCAGGGACGTTATTTAAAGGGATCATCAGTAATCACTCGCAGCCGTCAAGTTAGTGCAGTTTCAGTGTTTTTTTCTCAGTTTCACCCACTGCAACGGTTTCATTTAGTTATTTCAAGGTTCATTTGTATCAGGAATCTTCTGGCAGCTCAAAAGTAGCTACATTTATTCTTCAAAGATTCAAATCACTACACTTGGTGACATTAATGAGGACTGTACAGGCAGTCGACCTCGCCCTCCAGGATCCACGGTGGAGGGAGCGGAGGCAGCAAGAAAGACTGCAACATGTGCACAGAGGGAGGAGGAGGGCCATCAGGACTCTTACCAGGAGGCCTTACCCTCCGAGGGTATTCCGAGAGCACTTCAATTGAGCAAGGAGCCGTGTATTCGGAAGCTAAGCTTCACCAAGGAGGTGGTCACAGAACTCTGCCACCTCTTGCAACCAGACCTCCAGCCTCAGATCAGGGTGACCATGGTGCTCCCAGTGGCAGTCAATGTCACCGTCGCCCTCAATTTCTTCGCCAGCGGATCCTTCCAGTCTGCAACAGGAGACATACCTAACATCTCAAAGTTCGCCATCCATCACTGCATCCGGGAGGTCATTGAGGCTCTCTACAGCAGGAGAAGGGACTACATTGGCTTCCCGATCACCACAGAGAAGCAGGATGAGTGTGCATGTGGCTTTGCCAGGATAGCAGGCTTCCCCATGGTGCAGGGTGCCATCGACTGCACCCACGTGGCTTTGCGGGCACCGCATAACACTCCTGAGATCTTCCGTCACCACAGAGGCTACCACTCACTTAATGTGCAGTTGGTGTGTGACCACACAGTGAATCCTCACCGTCAATGCCCGCTATCCTGGCAGCAGCCATGATGCCTTCATCCTGCGCCAGACCGGTGTGCCAGTACTCTTCCAGCCACCACGTCAAGCTCGAGGTTGGCTGGTTGGAGACAAGGGCTACCCGCTCTCCACCTGGCTCATGACTCCCCTCCACAGCCCCAACACTCGTGCCCAGCACTCATATAGTGAGAGCCATGCTGTCACCAGGAACATCATCGAGCAGACCATCAGCTGCTGAAGCAATGATTCCGCTGCCTTGACCACTCGGGAGGAACCCTCCAGTGCTCGCCAGAGCGGGTGTCCCATTTCACGGTGGTCTGCTGCATGCTCCACAACTTGGCCATCATGAGGGCCCAGCCCTTGTCAGCAGGGATTGCGGGACCACCTCAGGAGGACAATAAGGCGGAGGAGGAAAAGGAACAGGAGGGAGGGAGGAGGCAACGAGACAATCGGCCTTCTGGACGGGCTGTCCATGACCGGCTCATCAGACTGCGATTCACATGAATGAACCCCAGATCCCCGTAGCTCACCACATCCCCATCATACAATCCCTGTCTCATGGCCTATCACAGAGTCCTCCTGGGCGCAAAGGTGAAATGAGCAGCATGGTGGCATAGTGGTTAGCACTGTTGCCTCACAGCACCAGAGACCCGGGTTCGAATCCGGCCTTGGGCGACTGTCTGTGTGGAGTTTGCACATTCTCCCCGTGTTTGCGTGGGTTTTCTCCGGGTGCTCCGGTTTCCTCCCACAGTCCAAAGATGTGCGGGTTAGGTTGATTGGCTATGATAAATTGACCCTTAGTGTTAGGGGGATTAAATATGTGGGGTTACGGGGATCGGGTGGGATATGTGTCGGTGCAGGCTCGATGGGCCGAAATGGCCTCTATCTGCACTGTGGGGTTTCTGTGATTCTGTGATCACATAAATTCTAATAACTAATGATCCTTGTGCCTGCCATAGTTGAATAGCTGTCATTGTGTGCAAGGTGTGAGATGTGGGTGTGAGTGTTGGTAGGTAGAGATTGTTGGTGGGTGAGTGCCTGGGGTGTGGTGCTTTGGGCAGTGTGTGCAGACTGTGGCACAGATGGTGGGACGTAGCATTTGTTGAAGCATTCAATCACCCTGACCCCCCGAGTGAGGTTGTTAAATTTCTTCCTGCACTGTGCGCTCCCCAAGACGTGCTGCGCTACCTCCCTCCACATGGTGTGGAAGACTTGTGGCGAGGGCCTCCTGCCACTTGCCGGGTAGAGAACCGCCCTCCGTCTCTCCACAGCGAAAAACGAAGCCTCCAAAGCTTCGTCGGAGAATCTGCGGGCTCGCTCCCTCGGCTGTGGACCTGCCATGAGCACACCTGGTTCAGTCCTCCGGCTCCTTCTCCTTGTTATAGTCAGAGAGTCATTAAGGCACAGAAGGAGGCCATTCGGCCCATTGAGTCCGTGCCGGCTCTCTGTAGAGCAATCCAGTCAGTCCCACTCCCCCGCTCTATCCCCGTAGCCCTGCAAGTTTATTTCCCGGAAGTTCCTATCTAGTCTCCCCTTGAAAACATTGAGGGCTAAAAATTCAGTGGCGCCGCGTTTGGGGTGCCAAGCTCGCCTGGGCGCCGGAATTTGCGCTCCGGCCAGAGCCGCTTGCGCCCTCCCGATATTCAGTGGGAGCGCCCCAAGAGGGACTCGGGGCGCTGCTCGAGGCTCCCCGCGTCCCGCTTGGGGCGCTCAAACTGAATATCGCCGCGCTACGTGCCACAGCGCCACATGCTGTGGCACGGCGCGCTACTGTACTGCAGGCCTTCCTCCCCTTCTTAAGGGGGAGGGGCCTGCACCAGCGCGATCACCGATCACGAGTGCCAGCAAAAGAGCCCGACACCGAGGAGAAGTGCCGGGCTTTTGGGACACAGCCGGCACTGCCCGGGGGGGTGGATCAGGAGGCCGGGGAGGGCGGCGCAAGGAGGTGCTGGCAGGCGGCCACCAGAAAAAATGGCCGCCCCGCACCTCCACCTTAATTTGCGCCACTACCGCCACAGGTAGGCCCTGTGAACCGGTCGCGATTTGCGACCGGCGTTACAGAGACGGGCGCGACCAAATATCGCGATCGGGGCGGGAGCAGGGCGCTGCGCACACCAATGACGTCATCGGTGGCGGCGCAGTGCTACAAGCTAACGCCGCCATTAGCGCCCCGCTAAATATCACGGGAGGCGTGGCCAGTGGCGCTAAAGCCACTGAGTGCCCTCTTTGGGCGCTAACTGGTGGCGCAGCCCACTGAATTTCTAGGCCTGAGTGTCTCCACTTCCACCACTTCCATCGGCAGCGAGTTCCAGGTCCTCACCACTCGCTGCATAAAAAAGTTCTTCCTCACATCCCCCCTGTACCTCTTGCCCAAAACCTTAAGGGGGAGAAATTCAGTATCGCCCCGTTTGGGGCACAATTATCAGCCGGGCACAAAGATTAGCGCCTGGCGCTAATTATCGCCTCCGACTGCAAACTTGGCTTCTATCGCCCCTGGAGGTGATTGGAGCGCTAAATCAGGCGCTACACACCTCTCTTAAGGCGCTAACGCCGAGGAACGAGGCGCTACCGCAGAGCGCTGGCGAAGCTCATGTGATGTCAGTCAGCAATGGAACACAGACACACTGGCGCCGGCCAGTTCTTAAAGGGGAGGGTCGATCTTGCTCTCCATCCACATCCTGCTCATTGCAGCCTTGAATCTCGGCCTGGAGAGACCTGTACACCAAATCTGCTGGAAAGAACAATGGAGAGGCCCAGGGAAAGAGCTCAGAGTGCAGCCCCCACAGTCTCTTCTAAATCGATGCAAGGAAGGTCAAATCAAAATGAACCTGCAAAGTGCTGCTCAGTACCCAAAACTCCTTCACACAGCGTTGAATCTCTCCAGAAGTCTCTCGCTGACAGAAAAAGGCAGGAAGCGGTCGCCTTTAAATAGCGCTCCCCAGTCCCTTCCCGACTGCAAAATGTTCCCCTCAACCTGTCGTTGCTAGTGGCAGGTGGTAAGGCAGGGGGCGCCACTCAATATCCGGTCCGGGGCATTGCACGCTCGACTGACGTCACGATCTGCCGGCGCAGGAGATCGTGGCGGTAGTGTTTAGCGCTGCCGCAAAATGTCTGGTCAATTTTGTGAGCGGTGCAAACATCGCCGCGCCCGGGCGCTCGTTGCTTTGTGCCCCATTAGAGCCCTCTTAGGGCAAAGCAACCCCTAAATCTGTGTCCCCTAGTCCTTTAAAAAAAAATTAGTTTATGGGATGTGGGCGTCGCTGGCAAGGCCATCATTTATTGCCCATCCCTAATTGCCCTTGAGAAGGTGGTGGTGAGCCGCCTTCTTGAACCGCTGCAGTCCGTGTGGTGAAGGTACTCCCACAGTGCTGTCCGGGAGGGAGTTCCAGGATTTTGACCCAGTGACGATGAAGGAACGGCCGATATATTTCCAAGTCGAGATGATGTGTGACTTGGAGGGGAACTTGGAGGTGATGGTGTTCCCATGCGCCTGCTGCCCTTGTCCTTCTAGGTGGAAGAGGTCGCGGGTTTGGGAGGTGCTGCCGAAGAAGCCTTGGCAAGTTGCTGCAGTGCAACTTGTAGATGGTACACACTGCAGCCACGGTACACCGGTGGTGGAGGGAGTGAACGTTTAAGGTGGTCGATGGGGTGCCGATCAAGTGGGCTGCTTTGTCCTGGATGGTGTCGAGCTTCTTGGGTGTTGTTGGAGCTGCACTCATCCAGGCAAGTGGAGAGTATTCCATCACACTCCTTACTTGTGCCTTGTAGATGGTGGAAAGGCTTTGGGGAGTCAGGAGGTGAGACACTCACTGCAGAATATCTAGTCTCTGACCTGCTCTTGTTGCCACTGTATTTATGTGGCTGGTCCAGTTAAGTTTCTGGTCAATGGTGACCCCCAGGGTGTTGATGGTGGGGGATTCAGTGATGGTAATGCCATTGAATGTCAAGGGGTGGTGGTTAGACTCTCGCTTGTTGGAGATAGTCATTGCCTGTCACTTGTGTGGCGCGAATGTTACCTGAATGTCATCCAGGTCTTACTGCATGCGGGCATGGACTGCTTCATTATCTGTGGAGTTGTGAATGGCACTGAAAACTGTGCAGTCATCGGCGAACATCCCCATTTCTGACCTTATGTTGGAGGGAAGGTCATTGACGAAGCAGCTGAAGATGGTTGGGCCTAGGACACTGCCCTGAGGAACTCCTGCAGCGATACCCTGGGGCTGTGATGATTGACCTTCAACCACCACAACCATCTTCCTTTGTGCTAGGTATGACTCCAGCCAGTGGAGAGTTTTCCCCCAATTCCCATTGACTTCAATTTTACTAGGGCTCCTTGATGCCACACTCGGTCAAATGTTGCCTTGATGTCAAGGGCAGTCACTCTCACCTCACCTCGGGAATTCGGCTCTTTTGTCCATGTTTGGACCAAGGCTGTAATGAGGTCGGGAGCTGAGTGGTCTTGGCGGAACCCAAACTGGGCATTAGTGAGCAGGTTATTGGTGAGTAAGTGCCGCTTGATAGCACTGTCGATGACACCTTCCATCACTTTGCTGATGATTGAGAGTAGACTGATGGGGCGGTAATTGGCCAGATTGGATTTGTCCTGCTTTTTGTGGACAGGACATACCTGGGTAGTTTTCCACATTGTCGGATAGATGCCAGTGTTGTAGCTGTACTGGAACAGCTTGGCTAGAGGCGCGGCTAGTTCTGGAGCACAAGTATTCAGCAAGACAGCCGGGATGTTGTCGGGGCCCACAGTCTTTGCCATCAGCTAATGGAAACAGCCTTTCTCTGTCTACCTGATTCAAACCTGTCATAATCTTGTACACTTCTATCAAATCTTCCCTCAACCTCCTTTTCCCCAAGGAGAACAAACCCAGCTTCTCCAACCTGTCCTTGTAGCTAAGATCCCCCATCCCTGGAACCATTCTGGTAAATCTCCTCTGCACCCTCTCAAGGACCTTCACATCCTTCCTAATGTGTGGTAACCAGAACTGGATGAAATACTCTAGTTGTGGCCTAACCAGAGCTTTATAAAGGTTCAGCGTAACTTCCCATCTTTTGTACTCAATGGCCTAGAAATTCAGTATAGCCACGTTTGGGGCGCTACAGCCGGGCGGCCGCTAAAGTTTGCGCCCGGCGCAACTTCGCGCCACCTTCGCCGATATTCAGTGGCATCGCCCCAAGAGGTTGCTGCTGCGCTAAAACAGGCGATGCACGACTATCCTTAGGCGCTAAGCCGACGGCCCGGGGCGAAACCCCCGAGGGCGGGCGCAGCGCAGGTGCGGCGAGTTGCTGATTGACGGCAGACACTCTGGCGCCGGTGAGCTCTTAAAGGGGGAGGGTGGATTTGTTTTTTTGAAAGGCCAAGACTGGTGTATTTGTGTTTTTTGAAAGGCCGAGACTGCTCGATTTGTGTTTTTGGGGGGGGCTCCTCTCCATTAGTTTGTTATGTGGGGAGGGCACAGAGGTATCAAAGTAATAAATGTTCTTAAATCGCACTGTCCATGCTTTCTTTTGGAAGTCCTGGTTGCCCTGCTCGGCTGAGGGCTTGTGGAGCGGCTACATTCATCTTGTGCCATTGGCACAAGCCATTCCCTGAGAGGGGGCCTAGAACCGACGTTCAATAAGCCGCCGACGGGCGGCCCTTGCACTTTCTGCCTCCCTCCTGTGCTGGTCCTCCTCCTCCTCCTCCTCCTCCTCTGGTGGTCCTCCAATGTCTGGTGGCAGTGGCTGAGTCCTGCGGATAGCCAGGTTGTGCAGCATGCAGCACACGACCACAAAATGGGAGACTCGCTCAGGCGAGTACTGTAGGGCTCCTCCGGAATGATCCAGACAGCGGAACCGTTGCTTCAGGATGCCGATTGTTTGCTCAATGAGGTTCCTGGTTGCTTGATGGCTGTCATTGTATCCCTCTTCAGCAGGGGTGCTGGGCGCACGGAGCGGGGTCATCAGCCAGGTGCACAAAGGATAGCCTTTGTCCCCGAGAAGCCATCCTCGTGGGTGAGGCTGGGCCTGGAACATGTCTGCCACAGAAGTCTGGCGCAGGATGAAGGCATCGTGGCTGCTGCCTGGAAAGCGGGCATTGACAGCTAGGATGATCTGCCTGTGGTCACACACCAACTGCACGTTGAGCGAATGGTAGCCCTTCCGGTTGCGGTAATCCTCGGCATGCTCTAGAGGTGCCCGCAAAGCCACATGCGTGCAGTCAATGGCGCCCTGCACCATGGGGAAGCCCGCTAATGCTGCAAAGCCCATTGCACGCTGTTGCTGCTTGACAAGGGCCATGGAGAAGGAGATGAACTGACGTCTCCTTCTGAAAAGGGCATTGGTCACCTGGCGGATGCAGCAATGTACGGCAAACTGGGAGATGTTGGAAATGTCCCCAGCAGCGGATTGGAAGGAGCCGGTGGCATAGAAGTTGAGAGACACCGTCACCTTCACTGCCACCGACAGAGACATCCTGCTCCTCAGCTGTGGCTGCAGATCTCCGCGAAGCAGGTGGCAGATCTCAGTGACCACCGCCCTTCGGAATCGCAGCCTCCGAACACACTGCTCGTCAGACATGTTCAGATATGAGAACTGCTGGCGGTATACCCTGGGTGGGTAAGGCCTCCTTAGCCGACGCCTGTTGCCCCTTCTCCCTCTGGCCATGACTGCCACTCTCTCACGGCGTCTCTGAGCCCTTTGAATGCAATGGAGAAGGCCAACGTTTGCACCCATTGCAGCCCCCATTATATGTTTCCAATCAATGCTATGGCTCTGAAGTTAAAGACAAGTGCAAAGCTGTGGCCTGAAGCCACAAGTACCTGTGCGAGTGTTGAGCCAAACCAGAAAGCTCTCTACCTTTGTCTCTCTGCAAAGATCCGTCTCTCACAAAGAAGGAGTGTTGCAAAATGGCTGCCATTTCTACTGCAGGAGGAGTGCCTTTTAATTAGCGCGCCCCGCAGCGACTGGGAACCGTTCCCCTCTACCAGTCGCTAGGGGCGCCAGGCGCGCAATAGGCCGGCGCCACTGAATTTCTGGTTTGGGGCGCACAAAGGGCGTTGCACGATGAAATGACGTCAGGATCTGCGCGCGCAGCTGAGCGCGCGCAAAGGCTTTGCGCCGCCGCTAAATCTTTACTGAAGTTGGGGAGAGGCGCAGATCGCGCAGCGCCCGGCCGCTAGCCGCCTAGCGCCCCACATCTCCTCCTCCTAAGGCGCTAGCGGCTGGTGCAAACAACTGAATTTCTAGGCCAATACCTCTATTTATGAAGCCCAAGATCCCATATGCTTTGCTAGCCACTCTCTCAAAATGTCCTGCCACCTTCAGAGATCTATGCACATGAACCCCCAGGTCCCTCTGTTCCTGCACCCTCTCTCGAACTGTGCCATTACGTGTATATTGCCTCGCCCTATCCCTTCTGTCAAAATGCATCACCTCACACTTCTCTATTAAATTCCATCTGCCACTTGTCTGCCCATTCTGCTAGCCTATCTTTTTTTTTATTCATTGATGGGATGTGGGCGTCGCTGGCTGGCTAGGCCTGCATTTAGTGCCCATCCCTAACTGCCCTTGAGAAAATGGTGGTGAGCCGCCTTCTTGAACCGCTGCAGTCCATATGGTGTAGGTACACCCACAGTGCTGTTAGGAAGGGAGTTCCAGGATTTTGGCCCAGCGACAGTGAAGGAACGGCGATACAGGTCCAAGTCAGGATGGTGTGTGGCTTGGAGGGGAACTTGTAGGTGGTGATGTTCCCATGCGTCTGCTGCCCTTGTCCTTCTAAGTGGTAGAGGTCGCAGGTTTGGAAGGTGCTGTTGAAGGAGCTTTGGCGAGTTGCTGCAGTGCATCTTGTAGATGGTACACACTGCAGGCACAGTGCGCCGGTGGTGGAGGGAGTGAATGTTGAAGGTGGTGGATGGAGTGCCAATCAAGCGGGCTGCTTTATCCTGAATGGTGTCGAGCTTCTTGAGTGTTGTTGGAGCTGCACTCATCCAGGCAAGTGGAGAGTATTCCATCACACTCCTGACTTGTGCCTTGTAGATGGTCGAAAGGCTTTGGGGAGTCAGGAGGTGAGACACTCGCCGCAGAATTCCCAGCCTCTGGCCTGCTCTTGTAGCCACAGTATTTATATGGCTGGTCCAGTTCAGTTTCTGATCAATGGTAACCCCCAGGATGTTGATAGTGGGGGATTCAGCGATGGTAATGCCATTGAATGTCAAGGGGAGATGGTTAGAGTCTCGCTTGTTGGAGATGGTCATTGCCTGGTACTTGTGTGGTGCGAATGTTACTTGCCACTTGTCAGCCCAAGTCTGAATGTTGTCCAGGTCTTGCTGCATATGGACACGGACTGCGTCAGTATCTGACGAGTCTTGAATGGTGCTGAACAGTGAGCAATCATCAGCAAACATCCCCACTTCTGACCTTATGATGGAGGGAAGGTCATTGATGAAACAGCTGAAGATGGTTGGGCCTAGGACACTGCCCTGAGGAACTCCTGCAGTGATGTCATGTGATTGAGATGAATGACCTCCAACAACCACAGCCAACTTCCTTTGTGCTAGGTATGAATCCAACCAGTGGAGAGTTTTCCCCTTGATTCCCATTGACTTCAGTTTTGCTAGGGCTCCTTGATGCCACACTCGATCAAATGCTGCCTTGATGTCAAGGGCAGTCACTCTCACCTCACCTCTTGAGTTCAGCTCTTTTGTCCATGTTTGGACCAAGGCTGTAATGAGGTCAGGAGCTGAGCAGCCCTGGCTGAACCCAAACTGGGCGTCAGTTAGCAGGTTATTGCTGAGTAAGTGCCGCTTGATAGCACTGTCGATGACACCTTCCATCACTTTGCTGATGATTGAGAGTAGACTGATGGGACGGTAATTGGCCGGGTCGGATTTGTCCTGCTTTTTGTAGACAGGACATACTTGGGCAATTTTCCACATTGCCGGGTAGATGCCAGTGTTGTAGCTGTACTGGAACAGCTTGGCTAGGGCGCAGCTAGTTCTGGAGCACAAGTCTTCAGTACTATTGCCGGAATGTTGTCAGGGCCCATAGCCTTTGCAGTATCCAGTGTCTTCAGCCGTTTCTTGACATTACGTGGAGTGAATTGAATGGGCTGAAGACTGGCATCTGTGATGCTGGGGACCTCAGGAGGAGGCCGAGATGGATCATCCACTCGGCACTTCTGGCTGAAGATAGTTGCAAATGCTTCAGCCTTGTCTTTTGCACTCACGTGCTGGGCTCCACCATCATTGAGGATGGGGATATTTTTGGAGCCTCCTCCTCCTGTTAACTGTTTAATTGTCCACCACCACTCACGACTGGATGTGGCAGGACTGCAGAGCTTTGATTTGATCCGATGGTTGTGAGATCGCTTAGCTCTGTCTATCGCATGTTGCTTCCGTTGTTTGGCATGCAAGTAGTCCTGTGTTGTAGCCTCACCAGGTTGACACCTCATTTTTCGGTATGCCTGGTGCTGTTCCCGGCATGCTCTCCTGCACTCTTCGTTAAACCAGGGTTGATCTCACGGCTTGATGGTAATGGTAGAGTGAGGGATATGCCGGGCCATGAGGTTACAGATTGTGGTTGAATACAATTCTGCTGCTGCTGATGGCCCACAGTGCCTCATGGATGCCCAGTTTTGAGTTGCCAGATCTGTTCGAAATCTGTCCCATTTAGCACGGTGGTAGTGCCACACAACACGGTGGAGGGTATCCTCAACATGAAGACGGGACTTCGTCTCCACAAGGACTGTGCGGTGGTCACTTCCACCAATGCTGTCATGGACAGATGCATCTGCAACAGGTAGATTGTGCTGTTGCAGTCGATTGGTATCCTTCTCACTGTTTGCCACACCTCCAAGTTTGGTATTATTGGCAAATTTTGAAATTTTACTCTATTCCAATATCCAAGTCATTTATATATGTATATCAAAAAAAGCAGTGGTCCTAGCACTGACCCTTGGGGGACACCACTGTCTACCATCCTCCAGTCTGAAAAACAACCATTTACCACAACTCGCTGTTTTCTGTCCTTGAGCCAATTTCTTATCCAAGCTGATACTGACCCACCTATTCCATGAGCCTCAATTTTGTTAAGCAGCCTTTTATGTGATACTTTGTCAAACACTTTCTTAAAATCCACATAGACAACATCCACTGCATTCCCTTCATCAAACATCTCTGTTACTTCATCAAAAAATTCAATTAGATTAGTGAAACATGATCTGCCTCTGTTCTTCTTCTTCTGCTTGCAGAGGCAGCTGCACAGCCGGCAATGCTGAGAATGAGGTGCTGCAGCATCAATGAACCTCCCCTTTAAGTAGTGAAAAAACCCTGTGGCAATGATGAGTTGCGATTAGACTGCACCCAATATTGGTCCACCCTTTGAGTGTAACGCCACTGAACTTGGGTTTTAAGACTTGATTTAGGACTCCAATCATTGTATTGAGCAGTGAGCACAAATTTTTCGTGTAGTCTAAAGCATTTTTCTACTGACACCGCCCATTCCTGGGCTATAACGAATTTCTCGGCCAGAATGTCTGACAAATAATATTGCTTTTAGTCACCTGTCCAAATATCTCCGATGTGGCTCGATATTTGATAATTGCTCCGCTGAAGCATCTTGAGACGTTTTACTGCGTTAAAGGCGCTATATAAATGCAAGTTGTTGTCGTTGTTGATGAATTTAGCGTCCCTGCAAAAATTAGATTCGGTTTTTATTTTGTGCCTCTCGCTGTTGGCCGTTTTTTTTTTTCTCCATCTCAACGTTTCGTAGTTTTCTTGTGAAATTCCTCCCCTCCCTCCCACGTAGTTTTCTCCCATCTCCTGCTGTCAGCCCTGACTCTCACTGGGGTACAGCGCCACGTGGGCCAGCAGACCACCCCTGCCCAAGCACAGCCATCCTTCGTGTGTGGGCCTGCGTTGAGTGTCGGTAGATATTAAATCGATCCCTCGGGCAAAGGGGCACATAGAAACATAGAAGATAGGAGCAGGAGTAGGCCATTCGGCCCCTCGAGCCTGCTCCGCCATTCAATGAGATCATGGCTGATCATCCAAATTCAGTACCCTGTCCCTGCCTTCTCCCCATATCTCTTGATCCCTTTAGCCTTAAGAAATATATCCAACTCCTTCTTGAATATATTTAATGAATTGGCCTCAACTGCCTTCTGTGGTAGAGAATTCCACAGGTTCACCACTCTCTGGGTGAAGAAATTCCTCCTCATCTCTGTCCTAAATGGCCTACCCCTTATCCTTAGACTGTGACCCCTGGTTCTGGACTCCCCGACCATCGGGAACATCCTTCCAGCATCTGTCCAGTCCTGTTAGAATTTTATAAGTTTCGATGAGATCTCCTCTCATTCTTCTAAACTCCAGCATGTACAAGCCCAATCGACCCAATCTCTCCTCATACGTCATTCCTGCCATCCCAGGTATCAGTCTGGTGAATCTTCGCTGCACTTCCATGGCAAGAACATCTTTCCTCAGATAAGGTGACCAAAACTGCACACAATACTCAGATGGGCCCCATTCTCTCCTCGCCCGCTTACCCCTCGCACTTTCCAAGGGTCACTGGATATAGCATCCAGGGTCGCAGGAAGCCTGCCTGATATCCGCAGCCCAGGGCTCCCGAATCCAACCGTAGCCCCTCTTCAACTCCGCCCTCCCCCCCAATCACCCCTATCTCCCACCTTGGCTGAACTGAGCTATCTCAGCACAGGCCGAGAATCAAACCCGGGCCTTTCTTGGTATACATGACTCAAGAGCTCACAGTCACAACCACCACCTGAGCCCTTGGCCAGGGGGATTGGAAGCCCTGTGGTTCAGTAGCTTTCTACTGCAGTTCAGAATCCACCATTCCGCACCACTCCATGTCAGATTTTCCAGTAAACTGCTCATTCACAAGAAGCCTTTTGCCCGCTGCAGGCTCCGGGAAGCAGGCTGTGGAGGATTCGGGGATCTCCCTTCAGACCGTGGCTCAGATAAGCTTCCCATTCAGTCAGCGGGCCACTCTGGAATACCTGTTCCCTAATTGACCTGTCGGATAGAGTTAACTTTTGATTCGCTTCAAGGCAGTGAGAAAACAAAATGAACAGCCAACATCAGAACTGAAAAGTGACTGAATTAATCAAAAAACAAAAAGGCAAAATTAGAGAGTGAGGGAGGGAGGGAAGGAAGGGGGGTTAAAATGTTTCCAAACTGCACTTTTATATATTCAAGATTTAAATCGTTGAACCCATGCTTTCAGGTAATTTAAGATCGGTGCACAGCGAGGAACTGCAGTGTACGTTTTGGGAGTTCTAGATGTTGAAAAGCAGCTTCAAACCTCCTAGTTCAGGAAATAGATGTTCTGCTAATCGGCTGTGAAAAGATCAGCTTCGGTAGAGAAGAGGGGCTTTCGCCTTTCGCGTTGGCGCTGAGAAATGTGGAGTGGCCTTCTCCCTCTGCCCAGGAACTGAGAGATGAAGGGGCATGCCCAGGCTGAGGGGACTCCGAGCCGACCCTGCGTTGCACCGCGGCCACTGGTGCTTCTGGCAACGCGACCACGATCCGCGGCGTACCTGAACGTCTGTCTGTCTGTCTGTCCCCAGAGGAGAACTCCCACAAGCTGGCCTTCGAGACGCTCGAGGAACTGGACTGGTGTCTGGAGCAACTGGAAACGCTGCAGACGAGGCATTCTGTCAGTGAGATGGCGTCCAACAAGGTAAGCTCATGGTGGGGTGGGCAGGGCGGAGGGTGGGCGGGGCGGGGGGGTGGGTGGGCGGGGCGGGGGGTGGGGTGGGCGGGGCGGTAGATGGGGGAGCAGCCTTGCTCTGTACGGTGCGCTGACGTTAATGGGCTTCCTCCAGACCACTTCACATCCTGATGTCACCGCCCGCCTGAAATGGACCGCGCGGCAAGTCCGGAGTAACATCCGCGGCGGGTAATGGACTTGGGGCGTTCAAGGGGTAAGGGCCGAGCCAGAAAACCTTTCCGGGGGGGGGAGCTGTGTCCACTCCTAATGGAGCATCTGGCTCCTCCTCGGAACGTCATGAACTGGCGTGGCCTCTGACTGAGCTTGTGAGAAAAGTATCATTGCAGGTTGAAAATATCAGTGCATTAGTTGCACGTGACGTTAAAATGGTGCGTGGCTGATCTCTCCCACCCGCACCCCCCCGCTCCCGTTACCATTTGTTTCTCCAGATGCCCGGCAGTGCTGCACTGTCAGAGGCGCCGTCTTTCGGATGAGACGCTAAACGGAGGCCCCGTCTGCCCTCCCGGGTGGACATAAAAAGATCCCTCGGCCACTATTTCGATGAGGAGCAGGGGAGCTCTCCTCGGTGTCCTGGGGCCAACATTTATCCCTCAAACCAACAGCACCTTAAAAAAAGAACCTACATCGACTGGTCAGTCACCTCACTGCTGTCCGCAGGATCTTGCTGTGTGTCAAATGTTTGCCTACGTGACTGCACTTCAAAGTAATTCACCGTGCGTGAGGTGCTTTGTTTCTTAGAGATGCGATCAGATTGATATAGACACAAGACCTTTTTCCTGTTAAGCAGCAAGTTGGTCTCTCTAATTTTCCTGATGCTTGCTCTGAAACCTTAAGAACATAAGAATTAGGAGCAGGAGTAGACCATTCGGCCCCTCGGGCCTGCTCCGCCATTCAATAAGATCATGGCTGATCTTGGACCTCACTTTCCCGCCCGATCTCCATATCCCTCGATTCCAAAAATCTATCGACCAGAGCCTCAACGACTGAGCATCCACAGCCCTCAGAGGGTTGTGAAGCTTTGGAATTCCCATCCCAGAATGAAGAAATTCCTCCTCATCTCAGTCCTAAATGGCCGACCCCTTATCCTGAGACTGTGACCCCCTGGTTCTAGACTCCCCAGCCAGGGGGAAACAACCTCTCGGCATCTTCATCAAGTGACTGTGCCAGTTCTGCATAGGGAGCCATGTTGTCACAAGCCCCCACCCTGTCTCGCTGCTCTGGAGCGAACCAGCAAGGCCCGTCGCCGCTTAAAACCGCGTGTCAGGAACCACCGAGAAACTTAAACCCTAAGAACCAGCCAACAGCCTCTCAACTCGCCCCTCACCGCATGAAGTGCGATCTGATTCCCCCACTCCTCCCGCCACCCCTGTCTCTGCTCCCCATCTACCATTTTACTGCTCTAAAGGATATAGACTCTCCTTCAGTGGGGACCATCCACTGGCGATAGGGGAGCAGTGCGCCGAATAGTCACTAACAGAAAGAATGTAATTTGGGTTCACGGTCTCCTGCAGTGAACTTGTAGCATTTTCGACAGTCGTCCTGGGTAACACATAGGTGTAACACATTCCTCCTGCAACATCACTACAGACCACCTCCCCTCACCCCTGGCCCCCAGAACACCCACTTTTCTCTGGGGCTTCATTCATACCCTGGACAAGCCCTGGCACTGCTGGTCTCAGATTTGGAAACAGGGAAGAGAGATGAATGGTGTCTTCAGAAGATGAAGAGGAGTTGGTTTAAGGAAGGTCCATGGCAGCAGGTAGTGAGCGAGAGAGCGTTACATAGAATTACAGCACAGAAACAAGCCATTCGGCCCAACCAGTCTGTGCCGGTGTTACAGTGAGGGGTGTGGGGTATATCAGAGTGTTACAGTGAGGGGTGTGAGGTATATCAGAGTGTTACAGTGTGGGGTATATCAGAGTGTTACAGTGAGGGGTGTGGGGTATATCAGTGTTACAGTGAGGGGTGTGGGGTATATCAGAGTGTTACAGTGAGGGGTGTGGGGTATATCAGAGTGTTACAGTGTGGGGTATATCAGAGTGTTACAGTGAGGGGTGTGGGGTATATCAGAGTGTTACAGTGTGGGGTGTGGGGTATATCAGAGTGTTACAGTGAGGGGTGTGGGGTATATCAGTGTTACAGTGAGGGGTGTGGGGTATATCAGTGTTACAGTGTGGGGTGTGGGGTATATCAGAGTGTTACAGTGAGGGGTGTGAGGTATATCAGTGTTACAGTGAGGGGTGTGGGGTATATCAGTGTTACAGTGAGGGGTGTGGGGTATATCAGAGTGTTACAGTGAGGGGTGTGGGGTATATGAGAGTGTTACAGTGAGGGGTGTGGGGTATATCAGAGTGTTACAGGGAGGGGTGTGGGGTATATCAGTGTTCCAGTGAGAGGTGTGGGGTATATCAGTGTGTTACAGTGAGGGGTGTGGGGTATATCAGAGAGTTACAGTGAGGGGTGTGGGGCATATCAGAGAGTGTTCCAGTGAGAGGTGTGGGGTATATCAGTGTGTTGCAGTGAGGGGTGTGGGGTATATCAGAGAGTTACAGTGAGGGATGTGGGGTATAGCATAGTGTTACAGTGTGGGGTGTGGGGTATATCAGAGTGTTACAGTGAGGGGCGTGGGGTATATCAGTGTTACAGTGAGGGGTGTGCGATATATCAGTGTTACAGTGAGGGGTGTGGGGTATATCAGTGTTACAGTGAGGGGTGTGGGGTATATCAGTGTGTTACAGTGAGGGGTGTGTGGTATATCGGTGTGTTACAGTGAGGGGTGTGGGGTATATCAGAGTGTTACAGTGAGGGGTGTGGGGTATATCAGTGTTACAGTGAGGGGTGTGGGGTATATCAGTGTTACAGTGAGGGGTGTGGGGTATATCAGAGTGTTACAGTGAGGGGTGTGGGGTATATCCGTGTTACAGTGAGGGGTGTGGGGTATATCAGAGTGTTACAGTGAGGGGTGTGGGGTATATCAGTGTTACAGTGAGGGGTGTGGGGTATATCAGTGTTACAGTGAGGGGTGTGGGGTATATCGGTGTTACAGTGAGGGGTGTGGGGTATATCAGTGTTACAGTGAGGGGTGTGGGGTATATCAGTGTTACAGTGAGGGGTGTGGGGTATATCAGTGTTACAGTGAGGGGTGTGGGGTATATCAGTGTTACAGTGAGGGGTGTGGGGTATATCGGTGTTACAGTGAGGGGTGTGGGGTATATCAGTGTTACAGTGAGGGGTGTGGGGTATATCAGAGTGTTACAGTGAGGGGTGTGGGGTATATCAGTGTTACAGTGAGGGGTGTGGGGTATATCAGAGTGTTACAGTGAGGGGTGTGGGGTATATCAGTGTTACAGTGAGGGGTGTGGGGTATATCAGTGTTACAGTGAGGGGTGTGGGGTATATCAGAGTGTTACAGTGAGGGGTGTGGGGTATATCAGTGTTACAGTGAGGGGTGTGGGGTATATCAGTGTTACAGTGAGGGGTGTGGGGTATATCAGTGTTACAGTGAGGGGTGTGGGGTATATCGGAGTGTTACAGTGAGGGGTGTGGGTTATATCAGTGTTACAGTGAGGGGTGTGGGGTATATCGGTGTTACAGTGAGGGGTGTGGGGTATATCAGTGTTACAGTGGGGGGTGTGGGGTATATCGGTGTTACAGTGAGGGGTGTGGGGTATATCAGTGTTACAGTGAGGGGTGTGGGGTATATCAGTGTTACAGTGAGGGGTGTGGGGTATATCGGTGTTACAGTGAGGGGTGTGGGGTATATCAGTGTTACAGTGAGGGGTGTGGGGTATATCGGTGTTACAGTGAGGGGTGTGGGGTATATCAGTGTTACAGTGAGGGGTGTGGGGTATATCCGTGTTACAGTGAGGGGTGTGGGGTATATCAGTGTTACAGTGGGGGGTGTGGGGTATATCAGTGTTACAGTGAGGGGTGTGGGGTATATCAGAGTGTTACAGTGAGGGGTGTGGGGTATATCGGTGTTACAGTGAGGGGTGTGGGGTATATCAGTGTTACAGTGAGGGGTGTGGGGTATATCGGTGTTACAGTGAGGGGTGTGGGGTATATCAGTGTTACAGTGAGGGGTGTGGGGTATATCAGTGTTACAGTGAGGGGTGTGGGGTATATCGGTGTTACAGTGAGGGGTGTGGGGTATATCAGTGTTACAGTGAGGGGTGTGGGGTATATCAGTGTTACAGTGAGGGGTGTGGGGTATATCAGTGTTACAGTGAGGGGTGTGGGGTATATCGGAGTGTTACAGTGTGGGGTGTGGGGTATATCAGTGTTACAGTGAGGGGTGTGGGGTATATCAGTGTTACAGTGAGGGGTGTGGGGTATATCAGTGTTACAGTGAGGGGTGTGGGGTATATCAGTGTTACAGTGAGGGGTGTGGGGTATATCAGTGTTACAGTGAGGGGTGTGGGGTATATCAGTGTTACAGTGAGGGGTGTGGGGTATATCGGAGTGTGTTACAGGAAATAAGTTTTGTCCACTTCCTATATTACAACAGTGACTACACGTAAAGTAATTAATTGGATGTAATGCACTTTGGGAGATCATGAGGTTATGAAAGGTGCTTTTTTTCCCACTGGGATTCTATTTAAAAGGAATAAGCGGAATAGGATTTGATCCATTGGTATTCTGTACAACGGGAAGTAATTTAATCAATTCGGACTGTATTCAATGGGAATGCCTAGGAGGTATGTAAATTGGAGTTCTATAGAATGGGAATGAACTGGAAGGGACATGATCCATTGGAATTTTGTATAATGGGAGTGAATGGGAAGGAGTTAGCTCCATTGGGATTCTATGCAGTTGTGTTTGTTGAGATATCCCGATATTTGTCTGAGTGACATATCTGGGTAGTTCCCTACGTTGTTTTCTCTTGGCTCGGAAGCATTTGCATGCTCAGTCACAACGCGCCCCGTTTTGAAGGTGCCGGCACCTTTATTTAACGAGTGCCTCTGCTTCTCTCAACAGTTTAAGAGGATGCTGAACCGAGAGTTAACCCATCTGTCCGAAATGAGCCGTTCAGGAAATCAGGTCTCCGAGTTCATAAGCCGCACGTTTTTAGGTGAGCGAAGTATAATGTCCAATATTTGTGTCCACGCGGGTGTCTGTTGTTAGGTGTCAGCCGTGACTCAGTAGGCAGCACTCTGTCTCTCGCCTCTGAGTCAGATGGTCGTGGGTTCGAGCCCCACTCCAGAGACTTGAGCCCCATAATCCAGGCTGACACTCCAGAGCAGTACTGAGGGAGTGCTGCACTGTCGAAGGTGCCGTCTTTTGGATGAGACGTTAAACCGAGGCCCCGTCTGCTCTCTCAGGTGGACGGAAAAGATTCCATGGCCACTACTTTGAAGAATAGCAGGGGCGTTCTCCCCAGTGTCCTGGGGCCGATATGTATCCCTCAACCAACATCGCTAAAACACAGATAATCTGGCCATTGTCGCATTGCTGTTTGTGGGATCTTGCTGTGTGCAAATTCGCTGCCGCGTTTCCTACATTACAACAGTGACTACACTTCAAAAGTACTTCATTGGCTGTAAAAGCGCTTTGGGACGTCCTGAGGTTGCGGAAGGCGCTATAGAAATGCAAGTCTTTCTATCTTGTTAATCTTCAGTCTGACTTAATAGGGACCAGATATCTTACCCAAGCAACGTTGTGGTGGCTGGACAACTTGCTGCCTGGCGTAACACTGCTGTTGTAGATTGGCTGAGATAGAAACGGCCCAATTTTCATTCCCACTGAAATCAAGAGAAGTGAAATATCAGGCAGTTCCTATAACAGGCGGTCGATTTGCCTGGCCAGGTTTACACCCGAGTGTCGCTTTGAAATTCTTCTTAGGCAGTCCCTCGGAGCCGAGGATGACTTGCTTCCACATTAAAGATGAGTTCTCAGGTGACTGATGAGTCCAATGCGGGACCTACAGTCTCTGTCACAGGTGGGGCAGACGGTGGTTGAAGGGGCGGGTGGGTGGGGTGCTTGGGTTGACGTGCGCTCCTTGCACTGCCTGCACTTGGCTTCCGCTTGCTCCCGGCGAAGAGACTCCAGGTGTTCGGCGCCTTCCCGGATGCTTCTCCTCCACTTTGTGCGGTCTTAGGCCAGGGATTCCCAGGTGTCGGTGGGGATGTTACACTTTTTCAAGGAGGCTTTGAGGGTGCCCTTGAAGCATTTCCTCTGCCCACCTGGGGCTCTCTTGCCGTGCCGGAGCTCCGAGTAGAGCGCTTGTTTTGGGAGACTCGTATCGGGCATGCGGACAATGTGACCCGTCCATCGGAGTTGATTGAGCGTGGTCAAAGCTTCGATGCTGGGGATGTTGGCCTGAGCGAGAACACTGACATTGGTGCGCCTATCCTGCCAATGGATTTGCAGGATCTTGCGGAGGCAGCGTTGGTGGTACCTCTCCAGTGCTTTGAGGTGCCTGCTGTACATGGTCCATGTCTCTGAGGCATACAGCAGGGCGGGTATCACTGCTGCTCTGTGGACCATGAACTTAGTGCCGGGTTTGAGGTCCTGGTCTTCAAACACTCTCTTCCTCAGGCGACCGAAGGCTGCACTGGCACACTGAAGGTGGTGTTGGACTTCGTCGTCGATGTCTGCCCTTGTTGACAGTAGGCTCCCGAGGTATGGAAAGTAGTCCACGTTGTCCAAGGCCTTGTCGTGGATTTTGATAATCGGGGGCAGCACTGTGTGGCGGGGGCAGGTTGGTAGAGGACCTTTGTCTTACAGATGTTTAGTGTAAGGCCCATGCTCTCGTACGCTTCGGTGAAGGTGTTGACGATGGTTTGGAGTTCGACCTCCGAGTGAGCACAGATGCAAGCATCGTCTGCATACTGTAATTCGACGACAGAGGATGGGACGACCTTCGATCTGGACTGGAGGTGACGGAGGTTGAACAGTTTCCCGTTTGTTCTGTAAATTAGCTCCACTCCAGCGGGGAGCTTACTGAGGGTGAGATGGAGCATTGCAGCAAGGAAGATCGAGAAGAGCGTTGAAATTCTACCCCAATTGTCTTCAACTGGACCCCGAATGTACAAATGCAATCTGTGGACTGTTGTTAATGAGGGAAGTTTACAACGTGCAAGGTCAAACATCATGGTGCGTAGGCTGTGTAGCCCCGAGGGGTGGAGGTTATAGTGAATAGAACACTCTGGTCACTATTCCACGCTGAGGATATCCTGCTGAGACTGTCCCGGCCTTCCACCTTCCACCCTACGGAAACTTGAACTCATTCAAATCTCTGCTGCCCCGTGTCCTAACTCGCACCAAGTCCCGTTCACCCATCACCCTCTGTGCTCACTGCCCCGTGTCCGAACTCGTACCAAGTCCCGTTCACCCATCACCCCCTGTGCTCACTGCCCCGTGTCCGAACTCGCACCAAGTCCCGTTCACCCATCACCCCCTGTGCTCACTGCCCCGTGTCCGAACTCGCACCAAGTCCCGTTCACCCATCACCCCCAGTGCTCACTGCCCCGTGTCTGAACTCGCACCAAGTCCCGTTCACCCATCACCCCCAGTGCTCACTGCCCCGTGTCTGAACTCGCACCAAGTCCCGTTCACCCATCACCCCCTGTGCTCACTGCCCCGTGTCCTAACCCACACCCAGTCCCGTTCACCCATAACCCCCTGTGCTCACTGCCCCGTGTCCTAACTCACACCCAGTCCCGTTCACCCATCACCCCCTGTGCTCACTGCCCCGTGTCCGAACTCGCACCAAGTCCCGTTCACCCATCACCCCCAGTGCTCACTGCCCCGTGTCTGAACTCGCACCAAGTCCCGTTCACCCATCACCCCCAGTGCTCACTGCCCCGTGTCTGAACTCGCACCAAGTCCCGTTCACCCATCACCCCCTGTGCTCGCTGACCTACATCAGCTCCAGGTCCGGCAACGCCTCGATTTTAAAATTCTCATCCTTGTTTTCAAACCCCTCCGTGGCCTCTCCCCTCCCTATCTCTGTAACCTCCTCCAGCCCCACAACCCTCCGAGATCTCTGCGCTCCCAAGGGGCTTCACAGGAGCGATTATCGAACAAAATTTGACACCGAGCCACATAAGGAGATATTAGCACAGGTGACCAAAAGCTTGGTCAAAGAGGCAGGTTTAAAGGAGCGTCTTAAGGAGTCATACCTCGCACAAAGGAAGATGGTTGTGGTGGCTGGAGGTCAATCATCTCAGCCCCAGGACATCGCTGCAGGAGTACCTCAGGGCAGTGTCCTCGGCCCAATCATCTTCAGCTGCTTCATCAGCGACCTTCCCTTCATCATAAGGTCAGAAATGGGGATGTTTACTGATGATTGCACAGTGTTCCATTCAAAATTCCTCAGATAGTGAAGCAGTCCATGCCCGTGCTGTACTATTCTATGCAGCAAGACCTGGACGACATTCAGGCTTGGATTGATCAGTGGCAAGTAACATTTGCGCCACACAAGTGCCAGGCAATGACAGTCTCCAACAAGAGAGAGTCTAACCATCTCCCGATGACATTCAATGGCATTACCATCGCCAAATCCCCCACCATCAACATCCAGGGGGGGTCACCATTGACCAGAAACTCAACTGGACCAGCCACATAAATACCGTGGCTACCAGAGCAGGTCAGAGGCTGGGTATTCTGCAGCGAGTGTCTCACCTCCTGACTCCCCACAGCCTGTCCACCAACTACAAGGCACCAGTCAGGAGTGTGAGGGAATACTCTCCGCTTGCCTGGATGGGTGCAGCTCCAACAACACTCTGGAAGCTCGACACATTTTAACTTCTTGGGAGTCCATTTAGCTGCATGCCTCCCTGAGGAGATTGACGGGGTTGGGTAGAGGCCATGTTGTATGTGCGCTATAGCCAGATGGGCATGATGGGGGCATCAGGGTTCGAGCTTGAGAATCAAGTTTCAATGATTTGTGGACAAAAAGATGCACTAAATTAAATCATTCAGCAAATGGTGGACGCTAGCCCTTTAAGAAGAATGGGCTGGCTAGAAAGAACTTGCATTTATATAGCGCCTTTCACGACCTCAGGAACGCTTTACAACCAATTAATTACTTTTGAAGGGTGGTCACTGATGGAATGTAGGGAAAAGCAGAAGCCAATTTGCGCACAGCAAGCTCCCACAAACAGCAAAGTGATAATGACCAGGGCATCTGTTTTTAGTGATGTTGGTTGAGGGATAAATATTGGCCCCAGGACACCGGGGAGAACTCCCCATGCTCTTCTTCGAAATAGTTGCCGTGGGATCTTTTACATCCACCTGATGGGGGGCAGACTGTTTAACGTCTCATCTAGAATAGGGCCTTTAATATTGCAGGCCGGGTCTCGGGAGACCAGTTGGTGTAGGAGCGTACCGTTAGGCTGCATTGCCGTTCTTGCTCTGCGCCAGCGGATACGGCGCAGGCAGAGGGGAAACGCACGGTCGCGTGGCCGTGACATAACAGTGAGTGTGGCACTGGCACACGAAACGCATAGCGGGGCGGGGGATGCTCACAGCATGACATAACAGCATCGTAAGGGAGGGGTCCATAATCAATTACAATAATTTTATTTATATAGCCCCTTTAACGTAGTAAAACGTCCCAAGGTGCTTCACAGGAGCGATTATCAAACAAAATTTGACACCGAGCCACATAAGGAGATATTTGGACAGGTTGGTCACAGAGGTAAGTTTTAAGGAGCATTTGAAAGGAGGAGAGAGAGGAGGAGAGGTTTAGGGAGGGAATTCCAGAGCTTAGGGCCCAGGCAGCTGAAGGCACGGCCGCCAATGGTGGAGCGATTATAATCAGGGATGGACAAGAGGCCAGAATTGGGGGAGCGGTTCGGCTGATTTATATATAGAATAACAAATACCCGGGAGTGAGTTACAGGCTGGAATCTAATCGAGGGGTTCGGGGGGTTTATATATAGAATAACAAAAACCCGGGAGTGAGTTACAGGCTGGAATCTAATCGAGGGGTTCGGGGGGTTTATATATAGAATAACAAAAACCCGGGAGTGAGTTACAGGCTGGAATCTAATCGAGGGGTTCGGGGGGTTTATATATAGATTAACAAATACCCGGGAGTGAGTTACAGGCTGGAATCTAATTGCGGGGTTCGGGGGGTTTATATATAGAATAATAGATACCTGGGAGTGAGTTACAGGCAGGAATCTAATCGAGGGGTTCGGGGGGTTTATATATAGAATAACAGATACCCGGGAGTGAGTTACAGGCTGGAATCTAATTGAGGGGTTCGGGGGGTTTATATATAGAATAACAGATACCCGGGAGTGAGTTACAGGCTGGAATCTAATTGCGGGGTTTGGGGGGTTTATATATAGAATAACAGATACCCGGGAGTGAGTTACAGGCTGGAATCTAATTGCGGGGTTTGGGGGGTTTATATATAGAATAACAGATACCCGGGAATGAGTTACAGGCTGGAATCTAATTGCGGGGTTTGGGGGGTTTATATATAGAATAACAGATACCCGGGAGTGAGTTCCAGGCTGGAATCTAATCGAGGGGTTTGGGGGGTTTATATATAGAATAACAGATACCCGGGAGTGAGTTACAGGCTGGAATCTAATCGAGGGGTTCGGGGGGTTTATATATAGAATAACAGATACCCGGGAGTGAGTTCCAGGCTGGAATCTAATCGAGGGGTTTGGGGGGTTTATATATAGAATAACAGATACCCGGGAGTGAGTTCCAGGCTGGAATCTAATCGAGGGGTTCGGGGGGTTTATATATAGAATAACAGATACCCGGGAGTGAGTTCCAGGCTGGAATCTAATCGAGGGGTTTGGGGGGTTTATATATAGAATAACAGATACCCGGGAGTGAGTTACAAGCTGGAATCTAATCTAGGGGTTCAGGGGGTTTATATATAGAATAACAGATACCCGGGAGTGAGTTACAGGCTGGAATCTAATCGGGGGGTTCTGGGGGTTTACATATAAAATAACGGTTACCTGGGAGTGAGTTACAGGCTGGAATCTAATCGAGGGGTTCGGGGGGTTTATATATAGAATAACAGATACCTGGGAGTGAGTTACAGGCTGGAATCTAATCGAGGGGTTCGGTGGGTTTATATATAGAATAACAGATACCCGGGAGTGAGTTACAGGCTGGAGTCTAATCGAGGGGTTCGGGGGGTTTATATAAAGAATAACAGATACCTGGGAGTGAGTTACAGGCTGGAATCTAATCGAGGGGTTCGGGGGGTTTATATATAGAATAACAGATACCTTCATGCTAGGAAGCAGTTTCTTCTCCCTCAGCCTCCTCTACCTCACCAACGTGGCCATACAGCTTGTGTGGCACAGGACGGCGAGCGTCGGTGGGCTGCTAGACGCTGGAGGCCGTTGCAGACGAACCTGATCCCCGCTCTCGCGCAACGCGTCCTCGTGCGCACTCTCCGTCAGTGTGACCGGGCGGAGGTGAGGAACACTGGCTGCAGTTTGCCTGCACAACACAGGGGTGCTGAGGCCCACTGAGGGGCCCTGAACACCGCACCGGATCTGAACCTGGAGGTCGGCATGGTGAGTACCGCACAGGGCGATCCCACCTTGCCCCCCCACCCCCTCAGTTCCATAGACTTGTAATAAAAACGGAAAATGCTGGAAATACTCAGCAGGTCAGGCAGCTTCTATGGAGAGAGAAACAGAGTTAACGGGATGGATTTTCATTCAGAAGTCGTGAAGGAGGCGGGACTACAACTTTCGGGTTTTAGTCCCGCCTCCATCGAGATGCGGCCAATACACGCGATTTTCCCTTGATTGACCTTGTTGAGCCTGCCCAGCGGGCTCAGCAGGCCAATTAAGGGCCACCTGGCAACAGATGACATCACAGACTGAAATTTCATCTGTCAAGAGGTTTTGACAGATGAAATATCAGCGTTTCACAGCTGTTTGAAGCTGTCAAACACTGACAGTCTGACTTCTAACCTGAGTCCTTCTACACAGACTCAGTTAGAAATCTCGCCGGCACTGAAAGCTGCAGGCTGTCACTTTTGACAGCTCACGGCCATTCTGCTTTCTGTGCCGGCTGAATGATGGACTCCCGAAGCCTAGAGGAAGGAAGGCTGTAAAGGTAAGTACAGGTAATTTAAACTTCTTTACACACTTTAGACACACCAAACACACTTACCTTTGCACTCATGCACCCATCACTCACCTGAACACCGACATCTCGACCCCTCCAAGTCCTTCAACCCGACGGCCCACCTCCTCTAACCTGGCGTGGTTTGGAGCTGTCGGGAATCCCACACGACACCCCTCAAAATAGGGATTAGGCTAAAAACTGCCTGTTAACAGGCAGTTAATTGGCACTAATCCCTTCCCGCCTCGGGTCGGCGGGTCCCAGTGCGGGGCGGGTACGCGCCTCATTTGAAACTTACATGGAGGCGGGTTTTGGGCGGGATGGTGTCGGGACCCCCGAATTCGGGATTTTAGCCCCCCGCACGCCTAAAAGCCCACCTCACGGCACACTGAAAATCAACCCCAACGTTTCAGCTCGATGACCCTTCATCTAAACCTTTGTATCAGTAGATTTGAACTGGTGCCACTGTATTGGAGCCTGTGCTGGAGTGCGAGCAGCTCCAACACTGAGAATTTATCTCCAGTTATTTAAAAACAAACGTTTGTAAACGCCTGTTCTCTTCTATTGCAAGACAAACCGCATGAAGTGGAAATCCCGCAGACAGTCACGAAAGACAAGAAACTGGAGGCCATGGGACATATCAGCGGCCTGAAACACAGCTTGAGCACGGTCTCCTACGTTGATGTTCCTCGCTTCGGAGTCAAATCCAGCAATGAATTGCAGCTGGGGAAGGTACAAAAAAATCTTTCTACACCTTTTAGCTCATCAACCTGGCTGACTTGATTTTGTGTCAAGTAGACAATTAAATGTCGAGAGTGGAACATTTAGGTATCAGAGACATCTCAGCTCACGCAGAGTAAAGCTCCCTCTACACTGCCCTATCAAACACTCCCAGGGCAGGTAGAGCACGGGGTTAGATACAGAGTAAAGCTCCCTCTACACTGTCCCATCAAACACTCCCAGGGCAGGTACAGCATGGGTTAGATACAGAGTAAAGCTCCCTCTACACTGTCCCGTCAAACACTCCCAGGGCAGGTAGAGCACGGGTTAGATACAGAGTAAAGCTCCCTCTACACTGTCCCATCAAACACTCCCAGGGCAGGTACAGCACGGGTTAGATACAGAGTAAAGCTCCCTCTACACTGTCCCATCAAACACTCCCAGGGCAGGTACAGCACGGGTTAGATACAGAGTAAAGCTCCCTCGACACTATCCCATCAAACACTCCCAGGGCAGGTACAGCATGGGTTAGATACAGAGTAAAGCTCCCTCTACACTGTCCCATCAAACACTCCCAGGGCAGGTACAGCACGGGTTAGATAGAGAGTAAACTTGAGTTTAATTGCTGTGGTGTCAGGGATATTTGTAGTTTCGAAAGAGTTGGTCCGTTTCACGCGACAGGACAGAAGCACCGAGAATGAAGTAGCTTTCTTTTGTTGCGACTGTTTTTGCTTCTGTAACGAAACGTGTGGAGCGTGAGAGCTGGAGTGTCACGCCCGCATATCCCGGCGTACCGCAGCTCATGCTATGTCTCTGGGTACGCTGTTTTGTAAGTTCAGGAACATCGTATCATGTTCAGAGTCAGTGTGTTTCCTGTTGAGGCTAAAAGTCAAATAGCTGTTGAGTAAAAACTGAATTCTTACGAGCGCACTCCAGAGCAACGTTCCCTTTAATTTTTTTTTAGGTGCGCGGCCCATTCGAAATACCGCGCTTGCGTGGTTTTTACCATTTAAAAACCGGTGAGCCGGCTGCGGGGGGAGCTGCAGAGCACTGTGCGGCCGCGTAACTTAAAAGGACCATTGCTCGAGAGGCTGCAGATATTCTGGCTGTGATCATTTACGTTACTGGGTTATCCCCCCTTGTTTCTTTATACTTGTTTCTGAAGTGTGACGCAGAAAATTGAGTGTGATGCTTGAAGTGCGACAGGGAAAGTGTGACAGACGTACGTCGGTAGATAGATATGGTGCACAGGCGAGCATGTGCTCTCTGCGTAATCGCGGTGATTAATTTATTAACCAACTCTCAAACGTTGCTTTTGTGCTCCTTCAGGAATTGGAACATATCAATGATTGGGGTCTAGATATCTTTAAATTGGGGGAATATTCCGGCCACCGACCGCTAACAGTTTCTCTGTACGCCATCTTTCAGGTAAAAAAAAATATTCTGTTTTAATATATTTTCTACATGTTTTTGTGATTTTGAGCAATTGTTTTGTGTTAGCTCTTTGGAGCCGGCTTGCTTGGCAAAGTCCCACGGGTGACAGGCAATACAATTCCGTAACGTGACAGCGTATAGTGTAGGGATTGGGAAGGGTCAGATGGGCCTCACTAGGCCCCTTCCGGCCTTGAACGTCCCTGTCCTTCAGTTACGTGAGTGCAGTATGGGTCATTGGGAAGAGTTCCCAGGCTCAGTGTTTGGGCTGACATCCGATGGGAGTTGCGAGTCATAGAATCATAGAAATTTACAGCACAGAAGGAGGCCATTCGGCCCATTGTGTCCGTGCCGGCCGAAAAAGAGCTCTCCAGCCTAATCCCACTTTCCAGCTCTTGGTCCGTAGCCCTGTAGGTTACGCCACTTCAGAGAGGCAGAGGCAGAGGCTGTCTGTCTTTTCAAGTACTTTTTAAATGTGATGAGGGTTTCTGCCTCTACCACCCTTTCAGGCAGTGAGTTCCAGACCCCCACCACCCATTGGGTAAAAAAAGTTCTCCTCAACTCCCCTCTAATCGTTCTACCAATTACTTTAAATCTGTGCCCCCTGGTTATTGACTTCTCTGCTGAGGGAAATAGGTCCTTCCTATCCACTCTATCCGGGCCCCTCATAATTTTAAGAGGGTAAAGGAATTGCCGATGTGCCAACTGTCAGCATCACAATGACACCTGGAGGGCGCGTTGCCAGAAGCCTGTCCACCAGGCCCAGAGTCGCCAACTCTTTTTGTTGGGATGCATGCCTGGAGATTTCATCACATGGCCTCCAATTGCCCCGCCCCCCACTCTCCCGCCATTGGTCGCGGCGCCCCACCTTCCCACAGCCAATTGGAAAGCGAGCAGACTCTTTGTTACCCGATTAGATGATTCTTGACTGTCAGCCTTTCCCTCCCCACCGCCATCTCCAACATTTTTGTCGGAGAGTGGGGAGAAAAAAAACCTTGTTTTTTTTAACACCCCTAGGATTTTTCTCCCGGGTGTTGCTCGCTGCAGTGTCCTGGAGATTTAGGGCTAAAAATTAAGTAGCGCCCCAATTGAGGCGCAGTGCCCCGGAAAAATTAGTGCCCCCGCGCTGGAAATTGAGTGGTTGCGCCCCAAAAGGGAAGCGGGGTGCTACTGGAGGCGCCCCGCATCCCTCTTGGGGCGCTGCGAGTGAATATCGTGGCGCTACGTGCCGCAGCGCCACACGCTGCAGCACGTCGCACCGCGGTTTTGCAGGCCTTCCTCCCCTTCTTAAAGGGGAGGGGCCTTGTGCAGCGCGATCTGGGGCCCAGCTGGGCCCCCGGGGATCGGGAGTGCAGGCAAAAGAGCCTGGCACTCAAGAGAAGTGCCGGGCTCTTGGAGCGCAGCCAGCACTCCGCAGGGGGGGGTGGAGTTCAGGAGGTCTGGGACGGGAGCGCAGGCAGGTGCTGGCAGGCGGCCAGCAACAAAAATGGCTGCCCCGCACCTCGCCTTTAAATTGCGCCTCCCCGGCCGCAGGTACGCCCCCCTGACCCTGTCGGACATAGCGTCCGGTGGTAAATCAGGGGGCGCTCCCGAAGATCGCGGCCGGAGCGTTAGCAGGGTGCTGTGCACACCAATGACGTCATCGCCAGCGGCGCAGCGCTGCAGGGCGCTACCAGTTAGCGCCACCACTAACCTCCCGCTGAATTTTGCGAGAGGTGTGGGCAGTGCCGCGCCCGGGCGCTAGTTGCTTTGCGCCTTCTTAAGGCACTAACGGTTGGCGCTACCAACTGAATTTTTCCCCCTTAATCTTTAATTCCTGGAGACTCCAGGGTAATCCATGAGGGTTGGCAACCAATGTTCCCCCTAATTTTTTTTTCTAGTACGCGGCCCCTTTAACTGGGTGTGCAGTCCATTCAAATTTTCGCGTATGTGCGGTTTCTTCCCTGTAGAAGCCAGTGAGCGGCCTGCGCGCGACCTCCAGACGGCGGCTGCGCAGCTTAGCGAGAACATTGTTGGCAACCCTAACCAGGCCTTGTGTGCCGTTCCAGGAACTGTTATCTAACCTGAGCCATTTCTTAGACTATGAGGTAGATGCTGGTGATACAGTAGGAATGCACAGAGAAGCCCAACTAGAGACCAAGGAGGAAGACAAGACAACTTGGATTCTCAGGTTCACTCAGTGCAGCAGTGTAGGAACAAGAGACATTTATGAAGCAGCGAAAGGCCCTTTAGGCCCCGACAACCCTGCCCCCTTTTTCTGATTGATCTCAACCCCATCCTCTCGCCCTACCCCTCACTCCATAGGGACAGGAGGAGGCCATTCAGCCCCTCAAGACTGTTCCGCCATTCAATGAGGTCATGGCTGACCTGTACCTTAACTCCTTCCACCCTCCTTGGCTCCATATCCTTTTATACCCTAGTCTAGCAAAAATCTATTGCTCAGATTTAAAATGATTAACTGAGCCCCAGCATCTACTGCTCTTTGTGGGAGAGAGTGCCACACTTCTACCGCCCTGTGCGTGAAGAGGTGTGACGTAAGAAAACTACTCGGCACTCGGTCTAAGCATTAAACAAAACTTTAATCAACTGTTTTACAACATGGAGGTCTCATTGTGTCCTTCACTAGTACCTGTTAAGAATGTCCTGCGCAAGCTGGGCCCGTGCCTGAGTATTTATACTCTCCCTGGACAGCGCCACCCGCAGGTCGCTCAGTATTATTTCATAAGTCTTTCTTTCATGAATGACTGATTCATGTCAAGCTGTTTCCTAACTTCTCTCCTGAACGGCCTGGCTCTGATTTTAAGGTTTTGTCCCCCTTGTCCTAGACTCCCCGACCAGCAGGAAAAGTTTCTCTCTATCTACCCAATCAATTCCTTTCCAAATCCTAAAAACCTCAATCATGTCATCCCTTAACCTTCAAAATTCCAGGGAATTCAAGCCTAGTTTATGTAATCTCTGCTCATAATCTAGCCCTTGGAGCCCTGGTAACATTCTGTGCTGCCCTCCCTCCAAGGCCAGTGTATCCTCTCTAAGGTGCGGTGCCCAGAACTGTACACCGCGCTCCAGATGTGGTCTAACCAGGGCTTTGTACAGCTGTAGTAAAACCTCCTCCCCTTTATATTCCAGCCCTCTCGTTATAAAGACCAACATTCCATTAGTCTTTCTGATTATTTTTTTGTACCTGAAAACTACATTTCAGTGATCTGTGTACACGGACCCCTCAATCTCTTTGGACCGCCACTGTTCCCAGCTTTTCACCATTTAAATAATACACAGATCTATCCATCTGCGTTGAAATCCATCTGCAGTTTCGCCCACTCAACAGCAACAACAACAACCTGCATTTATATAGCGCCTTTAACATAGTAAAACGTCCCACGGCGCTTCACAGGAGCGTAAATCAGACAAAAAATTTGACACCGAGCCACGTAAGGAGAAATTAGGGCAGGTGACCAAAAGCTTGGTCTATCACTTAATCTATCAATGGCTCTGTAATTTTATGCTCCCGTCTACACTACTTACCATGCCAACAATCTTGTGTCATTAGCAAACTTTTATATATGGCTCTCTATTGCGTTATCTAAGTGATTAATAAATAAAAAGGGTCTCTCCAGAAAGACATCTAGTTGTCTTCTGACCCTATTGACACTGTCCACTTCAATGCCCTTCACTAGTAGCTAATTCCACAACTCGGTTACCCTTCCGGTGAAATGGCAGCCCCTGCCCTCCCTTCTCACTCCTAACACCTTTGACCTGTGCCCCTTAGGAACACACCCAACAGTCTATCAAATGTTTTCAACTTGTTTTGGGCTAGAATAGGCTGGGAAATTTGCTGCCGAATAATATTTAGTGTTTTTTTGTGCCCACAAGAAACTGGATTCAGATTGCCCCAAGATCATTCCACAGAAGACCCTTACTGTGACCAGACGGAGGGGCCTGGGCTGGGGTTCCACCAAGGTACCAGAGGGAGAAGGCCAACGTCTCAACCCACTGTGCCCCCCTACCCCACCCCCTTCAGTCCTTCTGGAATTTTCAGATTTAATTCTCAACATTTCATAATTTGCCCAGAAAATGTGCAGCAATCAGGTCAAATTTTCCAAAGTGATTTAGGCGGGGTGTTATCAAAGGGCTCCAACTGTTCATTGAACTTCCATTCTTTGCTCTCGCTTTGAAGCAGCGACAGCTCTTGAACACATTTAAGATTCCGGTCGAAACTTTCCTCACGTACATGGTGACCCTTGAAGACCACTACCACACTGACGTGAGCTACCACAACAACTACCACGCCGCGGACGTGACCCAGTCCACGCACGTCTTGCTACTGTCACCAGCCTTAGAGGTGAGTGTCGATTGCTTTGGAATTGTGTTTCTTTTTTAGATGGTTGCTCCTAGCTCAACCTCAAGGGGATGAATTTGCTCCATTTTTAACATTCCTGGGTTTGTGGGCGTCGTTGGCAAGGCCAGCATTTATTGCCCATCCCTAGTTGCCCCTTGAGACGGTGGTGATGGGCCTTCTTCTTGAACCGCTGCTGTCTGTCCAGTGAAGGTGAGTTAGGTGGCGGGGGGGTGGTTTCAGGATTTTGGACCCAGCGGCAGAACACCGAGTTTCCGTCAAACTTTCAGGAGAAGCCCCGACAAAATTCACCCTTCTCCGAGGCATCTTATTGGGAAACTTGGGTGAAGTCAAGGCCCACAGTGGAGCAAAACACCAAAGTTTAAAAAGGTAGGAGAAGGTGGTGAGCTGCAGGAGGACCGTAGTGGTCAAGTGAAGCCAAGTTTGGATTTTAACTACATCAGCTTGTATTTATACAGCGCCTTTAATGTAGTAAAATGACCCAAGGCGCTTCACAGGAGCGATTATCAAACAAAACTTGATACCGAGCCACGTAAGGAGATATTAGGACACGTAACTAAAAGCTTGGTCAAAGAGGTAGGTTTTAAGGAGCGTCTTAAAAATGGAGAGCGAGGTAGAGAGGTTTAGGGAGGGATTTAAAAAAAAGATGTATTTATTCATTCACGGGATGTGGGCGTCGCTGGCAAGGCCAGCATTTATTGCCCATCCCTAATTGCCCTTGAGAAGGTGGTGGTGAGCCGCCGCCTTGAACCGCTGCAGTCCGTGTGGTGAAGGTGCTCCCACAGTGCTGTTAGGGAGGGAGTTCCAGGATTTTGACCCAGCAACGATGAAGGATCGGCCGATATATTTCCAAGTCAGGATGGTGTGTGACTTGGAGGGGAACTTGGAGGTGGTGGTGTTCCCATGCGCCCGCTGCCCTTGTCCTTCTAGGTGGAAGAGGTCGCGGGTTTGGGAGGTGCTGCCGAAGAAGCCTTGGCGAGTTGCTGCAGTGCATCTTGTAGATGGTACACACTGCAGCCACGGTGCGCCAGTGGTGGAGGGAGTGAATGTTTAAGGTGGTGGATGGGGTGCCAATCACTTCTAGAGCTCGGGGCCCAGGCAGCTGAAGGCGCGGCCAATGG